>NW_012267419.1:2344192-2353017 GCF_000151885.1 Dipodomys ordii
CCTTTCTTTCTTTCTTTCTTTCTTTCTTTCTTTCTTTCTTTCTTTCTTTCTTTCTTTCTTTCTTTCTTTCTTTCTTTCTTTCTTTCTTTTCTTGATCTTTATGTACGTCCTGAGACTTAAATTCAGGGCCTGGGTGCTGTCCCTTCCCTTTTGTGCTCATGGCTAGTGCTCCACCACTTTGAGCCACAGCTCCATTTCTGGCTTTTTTGTTTTTTCTGCCCAGGCTAGCTTTGAACATCTCATTCCCATAATGTATTTTATAAAATTTAAAGAATGCACTGTCTCATTACAACTACACTATCTTATAGAATAGTAACTAAAATAGAGAAATTTGGTGAAAGTAGATGAACTGTCTTAGAATATTTTTTATTTTAGTGTAAAGCTAAAATGATATATGGACCATCTCAAAATGTGGACTCTATGTATGGCTCAAGCAGTACAATGCTTGTCTGAGAAGTATGAAGTACTGGGTTCAGTCCCCAATAACTCTTGACTCATCTACTAGACATAAATAGCTTTGGTAGAAAACGTTTATGGGAATTCTTAAATATATCTATTGTTTTCTCTGAGGTAAAATAAACAGTATCAGGAGAAACACAAAGGTTCAATGTCTATATGTATTTTATTCTATAAAATAATAATTATTAAAATGAACTCCAGGAAATGGAAATAACCAAAATATGTGATATTTAAATACATATACATAATGTATAATGATAAAATCATAGTTAAATGTTATATCCATCAAAAGAGCAATGTGAAACAGCATCTAAATATATGTGGTATAGGAATTAGATGGTTGGGATTTGGGGGGAAAATTGAAGAAACTGAAAAAAATGCTATAAAAAAACTCCGAAATAAGTTTGTAGACTATGTATGTGTGTATGGGTAGTTAAATCTTCATTCTTATGTCATTTTCTCTTTTCATAATAAATAGTATACATGTAGGAGAGTCATATGTTGGGAATAGAATGCTGCCAGGAATGTATGCTAGAAACAATGGATTAATGCATTTGCCAAAAGTGATGGAGAATAATCAATCAAGATACAATATGAAAATAAATTAGAAGACAATGGGTGGTTCACAAGTGACATGAATGTAGATTTTTTTTGTCAGTCGTGGGGGTTGAACTCGTCCTGGGCACTGTCCCTCAATTCTTCAGCTCAAGGCTAGTGCTCTACCACTTTAGCCACAGTTCCACTTCCGGTTTTCTGGTAGTTTAGTGGAGATAAGAGTCTCACAGACTTCCCTGTCGGGGCTGGCTTTGAACTGCAATCCTCAGATTTCTGCCTCCTGACTAGCTAGTTTTACAGGTGAGAGCCACTGGCATCCGGCCATGAATGTAGAATTTTAAAGCATCAAGTATACTGGGAACAATTGAATCGGGGAATGTGTAAATACTGTAATCACCCTTGGGAACACATGAGTTTGGGATTTCATAAGCAATGTCCGTATAAAACTTTCACAAGAACATGATTCATCAGTTGCATTTGGTGAAGGTAGAGCTAAAAGTGTGTGATGAAGTTCTTTGTAGATGAAAAGTTCAAGGAATTTATGCAGAAAAAGACAGGACAGAGATATTTAGATAATAAAACTTGGCAAATTCTCTAGTTGAAATACAGGCTAATTTTAAGAAACTGAGTATAAGACAGTAACTTAACTGCTTCTAGATTAATACAATTATGTGTAATAAACCTTAACAGAGTATGAATTTTACAAGATGGTGGAAAAACCCTGGTTTGGAAGTGTTAGCATGAAATTTGTATATTACAATATTGAAGTCAGAGTGTGCAACTTAAGATCAAATTGTGTAAGTTTAAATAGAGGCTCCATTCACACTTTTATAAACTGGGTAATTTACATATTCTCTCTGTGGCTTTGTTCATTTCTAAACTAAAGATAATGACTTTATACATTTTGCACTTTTGTTATGTCAATTTAATTATATATTTAAAACCAAATTGTATCAATTAAGAAGAGGTCTGGCTAAATGTAAAATAAAACCAATTTTAAACAAATATAACCTCATGGTTTAATTTTTTGACATCTATAGTAACTTACAGGTATACAATTAAATATTGGTTTTATGACTCCTTGTAGCCCTCAGAGTTCTCCATTGGATGTGAACATAATGTTCATGGCTGTAGTGTGGTTTCTTTCCTCCAATTCCATTGCTAAAAAGGAAATGCAAACACGTTTAAACTAGAAATAAAAAGAGAAGAAAAGATAGGGGGAAAAATCCATGCCAACTGAATTCTTTCCATCTTTACATATCTTTCTAGTAAGTCCAACCTTCTTTCTATTATATGTCATGCACCATAACTCTGTCACATAGCTACCAATCTACAAGGTAATCTGAAAATATACTTTGGGGTTAGGAACATTTTTCTCTTAACAAAATTTGAGTTATCTAAAATGGACAATAGAAAGAATTTGTATTCAATGGGAAACACATGCTCCAACAATTCCTCAGAAGAGCACTTGCCACACATACTTAGCATATTTTTTCTATTGTTGCCATTGTTAGGAACTCCTGAAACTAAAGTAAGATAGAATGAGTATCCTTCACTTGATGAAGCTATAGATAGAACTCCATGGGTAGAAAAGATTGTTTCAGTTAAATCAAATTATATGATATTCTGGTGACCTATATTTAAAATGGGTATATGTCAAGCACAGACCTATGATCATGGATGAAAAAACAACATTACAGAAAGGGATATGAGAAAGAATAAACAATGCCTTACATTTTACAGTGTGTAATCATTTCTGTTGATATGCAACAAAATATCACAAACAGTGACTACAAAACACAAGCTCATTTTTTTTTCACAAGCTCATTTTTTTTTAAATCTCATAGTTTCTATAGTGCAGAGGTCTGGGCATGGGTAGATTCTCAGCTCTGCATCTTGCCATGTTAAAATGAATGCAACAACTAGTGCTGCAGTGTTTTTATTTCCTCAATGTCTTATCCCAAGCCAACTGACTAAGTTCCTTGAGTTTTTAGGCCTGCTGTTAGAATTATTTTCCTCCTAGTTGTTGTTTATGACTATTCTAGGTTCCTAGAGAACACAATCCTGTGTCACACGACTTCAGTAAGGAGATAATGACAAAGATGCCTGTCTTATTCCTAGGTGCAAAGAACATTTCCTCTTCCATTAATTGATGTATGACCATAATTATATTTAAAAATCATTTCACAATAGTATCTAGATTAGTTTTTTGAATAATGGAGAGAACATATATGATGGAACCCTTTTGAAGTCTACTTAGAATTCTGAAACCCAGACAAGGTAAGAAAATTGCCAAACTGGGCATGGATAGTTGGCCTAGATTGATTTTATATTTTCTTGTAATATGAGATAAGTAAACTAAAGCATTTGCCAAGGAAAACATAAACTCTTCATATGTTTTGACCACTGGAAACAATAAATAGTTCCCTGCTGTAGTATGTGAAAATGATTGCTACACTTCAGAGACATTCTGTCAAAATTTTGTAAACATAAAATTTGTTTTTAGTACAGCAAAAAGTAAAGCTACAGAACAATAAGTAGCAATCTTCATTGTCAAATAGTTAAGAAATTAATTTTGCATTTCATAAGCTCATAGCAAATGACTTTTTCTTTAACTGGGCAAGATGAATAATTTATTATCTGTAAAAGCTTCTATAACAAATCTGGTTTTTACTATATTTCATCAAATACCTGAGAAGGTTAATGTTTATTATGTTTAAACATTTATGTATATATATATATATATATATGTATGTAATTTAGCCTCATTTATTTTAATGTATTTCTATGTTATATACTTGTAAAAGACTAAGAACAGCCAATATGTGGATATAAATGCTTAGAAGATTTTTATGCATTTCCCTAAAATCTTTGTAATATAATTAACTTATTTTATCTTGCATTGCTTTCTCTTTTTTAAAAATATGTATGTTTTTATTGTAAAAATACTGTTCAGAGGGGTTAGTTACGTGAGTAATGTGTACATTTCCTATTGAGCATTGTTACCTCCTCCTTTGTTTTTCCCCTACCATTCCTTCCCTTCCTACCCACCCCGCTCCGGAAGTTGTAAAGTTGGTTTTCAACATAGTGTCCTGTACATCTCATTGTTACAATGGGTCACCCTATATCCTTATTTCAGCATTTTGTTATTTCTCTTCCCCTCCCTAAATTATAAAAATGTGTATACAAGATGCAGGGCACCGGAATCAAATACAGTGAAAACAGGGGTTATACAATGGGGTAAGAACATACAAAAGAAACTAGAAAAATCACATCATCCCATCTGTTATGAAATGGAAAGACTTGGAAAAAATTACATTAAGTGAAGTAAGCCGGGCCCAAAGAAACATAGGTCCCATGGTTTCCCTTATCTGCAATAACTAGTATATGTCTAGGACAAGCAGAATAGGTCAAAAGCTCTGTACATATGACCAGATAAGATTATACTAAGCGAAACACCCCAAGATAGGGACACAAGAGTTTTTGCTTTGTTGCTATTGCTTTCTCTTTTTTTGTGCCAGTCCTGGGCTTGAACTCAGGGCCCTGGCACTGTGCCTGAGATTTATTGCTCAAAGATAGCACTCTACCACTGGAGTCACAGCTCCACTTCTGGATTTTTTGGTGTGTGCTTAATTGGCCATAAAGTATTACAAAATTTTGTGGCTGGTTTCAAACCACAGTCCTCAGATTTTACAGTCCTGAGTAGGTAGGATTAAAAGTGTGAGCCACTGGTGGCTGGCCATATTACTTTCTTTTTGGTAATATGTTTTTTCATTAATTGACTTTGTTGTGCTTTCTTTATTAGTAGTTCACCACTTCAGACGTTGAATGGATTTCAATGCAATCTGTAATATTTACATGTACATATGTGTTTCCCAACAGATTTTACATGTGTACAATCTGTCATACAATCCTAAGTATATCAAATGCAAATAGAAATGAAAGATAATAAAAATTGAAAAAGAGAGAAGAATACAGCAAAATTGGAAGAATACCAACCAAAATGTTCACAATTGTTGTAATTGTGGGCATATCCTAGGTGCCTTTAACATTATTTTGAGTGTTGGGTGTTATGAAATCTATTTTTCTTCCACTTTTCTTTATGTTATATATGTCCTATGATCATATTCTATAGTGTTTATATTATAGCAACAAAATATTGCTTGAAAACATAAAGACAATATCAGAATGATTGTCAAAATAATTAATGTTCCTCGGTAATTTTGTTAAAATTACAACTTTGAAACTAAAATTTCTCGTAAAGCAAAATCAGAATAACATTTAAAAATACTCTGAATTTCTAGATATTTCCTAGTTCTGCACATTTTAAGTAGTTTACACAAACAAGATAACTCAGTGAATTATTTGGTGGTTTTTTATTAGTTATAAATACAGGTTTTCCTGAAGTTGCTTAGTAACAACAGAGAATGAAAAACTAGACTGCATTATCTTGTCATACAATTCCGGGCACTGCTGTTATACTGTGAATTAGATGGATTAATTATTCTTCATTGTTTTTGTCTAAAATGGATCCATTTTTCTGATTATAAATTAGCTATTATAAAGCTCTGAAGATTTAATAAATCTGAACGTCATGGGATTCCACATTGTTGAGTTGCTTCGGCATGTGCAATTGAAAGTTGATACACTGACTTTATAATGAAAAAAGAGGGCTCTAATTTGATGTATTTTCTAGTATAAATATCTCTACCTCAAAAATTTTTAAGCTAGTATTAATTTCAAAACAAGATTATAAAATTCATGAAGATTTAACAATTAGCACTCATAAACTACTATGATCTGGCTCTAGATTTCATCTACTTAGGTTGAGAAATTTATATCTATCTGACTTAGTGTTACTGTTGGTGTGTTACTAAGAAGAAAAAAGTCTCTACCTAATAATAAGCATAGGGTTAAAACAAATAATAATTTAGTTAATTGGTGTTGTATGCTCCACTTCATTTCTCTACTTGGCTAAAAACAATCTTTGAGAAGTGGGCAATTTTCAAGAGTTACCCTTTGTGAGGCATAAAACAAATATTAGACTGAATACTAAGTTTCCCATTTGTGTCAATATACACTTATGATATCAGATTAATACTGACTTTGTAATGTGAATTTGGACATATTTTTTCTAATTATCTTTGAGTTGTTATACAGAGGAGTTGCCATTTAACAAAGCAGGTTATGAATACAATTCATCTTGATCAATGTTTCCCTTTGAAAATTTCCCTTTGAAAATTCAGTTATGAGCCACTGAAATTACATTTAAAATAAAGTTTATTTTGCTTTTTTATATTTTTGAGTTTTTGATATATATCTCTTTCACAACATCTCTCTTCTATATAAAAATTTAATTTTTTGATTCAGGCTTATATACTCCTTACCTAGGGTTGCACATTGAGGTATAGACCTGTTTATATTTATTCATTAGTACATTGCTAATTAAAAATGTGTTTCATTAAACTTGTTAAAAATACTTAGGGGGAGAATGAACATGTTGAAATTAAACACCTCTAGGCTATGAAATAACTTTAAGAGTGGAGCTGTTAAAACTAATATGGGCAGCAAGTGTCAAAATATATATCACATATCACAATGTATAAAATACAAAGCAAAAAGTGTACATGTCAGGTATGTCAGGTAACATAAAGTAGTATTTTCTTAGTTTAGACTATATATAGGTATCTGAGTTACTTGGCTTTTGGCTAATTCTTAGATGATAGTATCTCTATATCTGCACATGATGCACTTTAAAACATTTTTTTATTTTTTTAAAGTTCTACAAAGGTATTTAAATTACCCATATGGTTTTTGAGTATAATACATCTTGATCAGTCATCCCTTTCATCATTTATCCTTTTTCTATCTCAACTCCATTCATCCCCTGAAGTTTCTTAATTCTATTTGCATGTTAGTACATTGAGTATTATGACTTTATTTGCTCATTGTCCTCTTCATTTGTCCCTAGCCCTCCCCTTGAGTTCTACTACCCCTTAGAGAAGATTTGTTTCAGCTTTTAGGTATTTATTTTGTTAAACTGTTCATTATTCAAACAGTCACACAATAGAAATATATGCCTGCATATACCATATTTAAGTCTGTTTTGATCCTCTATATGTATTTTCATATGTGTTTATATTTCAGATATAATATGCACATATGTGAGAAAATAAATACTTTTGGTCTTGCTAAGAGATGGAGTTTTTTAAGTCCTTAAATACCGGCAAATCAATGTATAAAAGGCCTTATTTATAGCTTACTTTCTCAGTCCAGTGGCTTTTCATCTACATACTTTAGTCAGCTTGAGTATAAATATGTGTGTGTATATATACATATATATATGTATTTATGTATAGATGTATTTAATGGCCCTGCATATTGTCATACATGATTACACTTTAGATCAAATTTCCACATAAGAAATAAAACATGTGTCCTTTGTCTCTCTGAGCCTGACTTTCTTTACTCAACATAAGTTTTGCAAATCCTCCGTTTCCCTGAAAATGATGTAGTATTACGCTTCCTGATGGATGAGTAAAATTATATTGTGTATATATGTGTTTGTATATATATATATATATATACATATATATATATAAAGAGAAATAGATGAATAGATGCCATATATTTTTATCTATTTGTCAGTTGTAGGACATTTGAGCTGGTTTCACAACTTGGCTACAATGAATAGTGCTATAATGAACATGAGTATGTATGTGTCTTTATTGTATTCTGACTTGAAAACTTTGCAATTAATATCCAAAATATTATCTCTGGGTAATAAGGTACTTTTCTTTTGGGTTTTTAAAGAAATTGCTGTATAGATTTCCACAGTGCCTGCACTAGTTTACAGTCCCACAAATAGAATATTTGGTAGTGTTACTTTGTTTCCCCATCCTCACTAGCATATGTTGCTCTTTGTATTTTGATAATGTTCTGATTTTCATATTCTTTATAATCAATGGCATTGCTTGCTTCTTCATATATGAAATATTTATTTATATCCTTTCTTATTGCTTATTTGGGGTTCCTTGTATGTTCTAGTTGTTGAACTATTCAGTCATATAAGTATCAAAGATCTGTCTGTAGATGATGTACTTTTAGCGCATTACAAATTTGATTAAATTATGTCAAAAAACAGTTACTACTAATAAAATAATATGAAAAATATATTATATCTTGTGAATGAAATAGGTTGTGACTCTGATCAAGTTATACTATATGCATATGTGGACATGTTTAAACGACCCCCTCTTTGTACAACTATTTGATGTTAATTAAAATGTTAAAAAACAAATATATAAATCCTATACCTCATCATCACACAAATAATACTTTCTAATTTAACAGACTTTTGGGAGATGGAAATGAAAAAAATAAAGCAGAAGAATTTGCAATTAAAAAACTTTTAAAGTAAGCTACACTAAATGTAAATGCAGTGATATATATCTGTCCTCCAAGCTACATGGGAAATGTAACAATAAGGATGGTGTTCCAGGCCAGACTGAGGAAATCCAAGACTATAGTAAACAAATAATGAAAGCAAGAAGAGCTGGGGTGTGGCTAAAGTAGGGGACAATGTGCCTAGAAATCTTTAAGCCCTGATTTGAAACTTTAGTACTGACTAAAAATGAGCTGCTCTAAAAGGTGCAGGTGTAGGTTAAATGAGAACATAACCAATCTATTTTTTTTTTTTGGTCCAGTTGTGGGGCCTGAACTCTGGGCCTGGGCGCTGTCCCTCAGCTCTTCAGCTCAAGGCTAGCGCTCTACCATTTGAGCTACAGCGCCACTTCTGGCTTTTTTCTTTT
>NW_012267419.1:2353067-2392521 GCF_000151885.1 Dipodomys ordii
TTTTTCTTTTTGCTTATGTGGTGCTGAGGAATCGAACCCAGGGCCTCAGGCATGCAAGGCAAGCGCTTTACCACTGAGCCACCTTCCCAGCCCAACATAACCAATCTAAATGTAACTCAAAGGATAGCTTCATCAAAATCTGTTTGAGTGAACAGTTGGCACGTTTCACCTTCCCCAAGACTGAGGCTGATAGGGAATATGAAAGTGCCAGGAAATGTTCAGGGACTTGGCCAAGAGCTGGGGTTACAGAGGAAACAAAGTCCTGGCTGTTGTCAGTCTGGATAGAAGCTGGCAGGCTAACGCAGGGAATTATTTCCTGTAAAAGAAGATCGGACACAGAGGAAGCTCTCCTGTTTGTGGTGGGTGCCCCTATCCATCCTGTAAAGGTGTCTACAAGAACAAGAAGGTACTTGTACTTATGAACTGTTGGCATATGGGTAAAATCAATTTGCTAATCTACTCCTGAGCCTGATGGGTTGGAAAGGGAAGTAGTTACACATTGGTATTGGGGTTGGCCTTTTGGCACACTTCACAGGTCTGTGAAAGGTACATGAGGAACTGTGTGTTAGGGCATTAGTGGGAGGTTTTGTTTAGGGAACAGCCTTAAGGCATCTGTATGGGGGTGGAAAAGGTGGTGCAGGTATTTAAGGATATCCCATGCCTGGAAGGAGGGGTAGAGCCCTTTGTTACTGGCAGCTTTAATGCCCATTGTTTTGAGGACATTTCAGCCCCTTTGGCAGTCTCATCAGCCAGATTATTTCCCTTAGTTATAACAGAGTCATCTGACTGCTGGGCCTTATAGTGAACTATGCCAAAGCCTGAGGGGAGAAAAGAGGCTTTCAAAAGTTTGGTAATAAAGGAAGTGTTTATTACTGAGGTCACCTTGATTGTCAAAAAGCCTTATTCTTTTTAAATGGATGCATGAGAAAGGAGAGTAAGGAAAGAGTCTGTGTATACTGTCAGGGAATGGCCTACAGCCTAGTGGAAAGCCTATGTTAAGACCATTAGCTTAGCCTGTTGACTGGTAGTCTGGAGAGGCAGGTGGCCAGACCCCACATCAGAAATCAACACAGCAGCATATCAAGCCACCTGTGAACCTTCCCAGAGGAAGGAGCTGCCATCATAAACCAAGTAAAATGGAAATCCTTTAACAGTCCTTCACTAATGTGGACTGAGTAAGGCATCAAGTCCTCTAGAGTCTCTACACAGGAGTGTGTAGGCGAGGTTTTATATCTGGGACAGGTAATAGGGTGGATGGGTTTAGTGGCGGTCAGAGATGGAAGGTTAAAGTGGGGTTTTCTCCCAGTGACACCTGAAAGGGGGAAAATAAAGGAGGTAGGAATTACATGCATCCCCTTAAATTAACAACTCAGAAAGGTGATGGTGGGAAAGAATGATAAGGGATGTGCCAGAGATTAGCTTTTTCGGTTCCTGTATTAAAACTGAGGAAGCTGCTAGGGTTCGGTGGTTAGGAGCCCATCCCCTGATGGTAGGATGTAGACATTTTGACAAGTAAGCAACCAGCACAAACGTCAGATCTGTTGACCAAAAATTCCCAATGGGCATGAAAATTCCGGCCGCCGGTGGGTGGGGGCCTGTAGCAAGGCCTGCTAGCTTCTGTAGCAAGGCTAAACAGGAGCAGATTGTCCCAGAATGTCTGTGGCATTTCTTTATGTGTCTATTGTCCATTCTTATTTCCTCTTCAGAGAAGTCTCTCTGTAAGTCTTTAGCCCACTTATTAATGGAGCAGTTCTTTGATGATTTGTTTTGGGGGGATGTAATTTTTTGAGTTCTAAGTATATTTTAGATACGAAGCACTTGTCTGTTGTATGACTAGTGAAAATCTTCATTCAATCTGTTGGCTTTCTACTGCAATATTATATATAGTCATATGCACAATGCTATTGAGCCTTTGTGATCCTCTGCTAAGAATAAGCTCCTTTGATCTCACTCTGTCAATGCTTAAAGTCCTATTTAGTTTATCAGTTCCAAGTGTAATTATTTGTCTTTTACCATCTATTATGTTTACTTGGAGATTTATAGTTGCATTTTAATTACTACAAATGAGGGAAAACATGCAACCTATGTTTCTTTGGGTCTGGTTTACTTTGCTTAATATAAGTTTTTCTGCTTTTCCAGTTCCTTACAGATGGGGCAATGTCATTCTTTCTGATGGAAGCAGAGAACTCCATTGCGTTTATATACCAAGCTGTTTTTATTACTACAGCTTCATAATAGAGTTTGAATCTTGCTGTTGATATTCTTCCAGCACTGTTCTTCCTTCATTTAAAACTCTTCTATTATTACATGAATAGATGAATTCTCTAATCAGTTTGTTTGAGTTGCCAGTAAAACG
Organism: Dipodomys ordii; assembly: GCF_000151885.1. Classification (NCBI taxonomy): domain Eukaryota; kingdom Metazoa; phylum Chordata; class Mammalia; order Rodentia; family Heteromyidae; genus Dipodomys; species Dipodomys ordii. The sequence continues at coordinate 2,355,424 of NW_012267419.1, forward strand.
TTCTGCCTTACAAGATTGGAGTCTCTGCTGCAAGCCTAGATTAGGCAGCACTGAGGGGTGTGGCATTTTTGTTCAGAGGTAGGAAATGTTTAAACTACAGCATAGATTCTGCAGAGCACTCAGCTATGGACCTTGATGAAGTTTATCTGTCTGTAGCTTTTCCCATTATGGAAATCTCAGCAGTATCACTTCATTTTTAAGACTTGTCTGTAATTTTTTTTGTTGTTTCTTTTTCAGTGAGAATTTTACAGACTTTTGGTTTTGTAATTCCAAGGTGCTCAGCTGGTGGAGGCTGTGCTGGAATTCATATGGAATACTGTTGAACTTGTCCTTGCTCAATGCTGTGGGGTAGGGCTGTCTTTCACTTGGTTAGTCTTTCATTTGCTGCCAGAGAGAGATGGTGCAAGCTTATAACATTCCTTTACCCTTATCAAAAATGGCTCTGCTTCTCTGGCAAGTGATTCTGGCCAGGTGTTCTGGCAGTCTCTTTGCCACTTTTACGGGGGAAAGGAGGTAGAAAGGAGCTCCCATCCTACTGCTGTTCCCAAGGAAGAGATGTCCTTCTTGTGGTACTCACAGTTCCCAGTATTGTTTTGGACCCTGTGTGATGTGGCAAACTGTCTGTATCTGACTGTTGCTGGCTCATCTTTTGCCCCCCCTTTACTTCCTTTTTCTATGTGGGCTCTTTAACATCCACACTGAATGTATTTTCCAAACCTGTTACTCAGCAGCCACTGCCATCACTAGACTTTCAAGTAAAATGAACAGTCTTGAATGAAAGAGTCAGTCTTACAAACAGAAAACTACCCCTGTGGGAAAGAAGCAGAGAAAAAATTTCAAGGAATAAAAAATTTAAATTATAAATAATGTATCTCTTTAATTCTGGAAAATATTTGTCATTAGGTATATCATTAAAAATTTTCTAAAGAAAAACTTGTGATAGATGGCAGTGGATTATGCTTATAATCCTAGCTACTCAGGAAGTTGAGATTTGAGGATCATGGTTCAAAACCAGCCTGGGAAAAAATTCCATGAGACTCTTATCTCAAATTACACTAAAAAAGGCCAGAAGTGGAACTATTTTTCAAGTAGTAAAGCTCTAGACTTGAGGAAAAAACACGCAGAGACAGAACCCAGGCCATGAGTTCAAGAACCGGGACTGGCACACACACACACAGACACACACACACACACACACACACACACACACACATTCACACCAAACTATACAATTTAATGAGATGTACAAGATGCTATGTTGAAAATGATCTTTACAAATTCGAGTGGTAGGGGAGGGAGGAGTTGGAGAGGTAGGGAGTGAAGGGACAGTAGGGGAAAACAAAAGAGGAGGTAACAATGCTTAATAGAAAATGTGCTCATTACCTTAGTCATGTAACTGTAACCCTTCTGTACGGTATCTTTACAATGAAAAATATATACTAAAATAATAAATAGATAAAAAAATTATCTTTAGTAAACAAGCTTATGGAGCTATATAAATATCAGTTATTTTATTGGGTATAATCTTTTGAAAAAGCTTATATTCTCATAGTTGTAAAGACTTGAAGGCAGCATGTTCAGGTACTTGTAAGGATTCTTCTTGACTTAGATGTAGGTTTATTTTCAGTGTGTCCCCACATGGTTAAGAGGAGGCAGACTAATTCCCTAGTATGCCTTTTATAAGGCAAACTAATCCTGTCATATTAAGAATCCACACACGTGATCTCATTTAAATCCAGTAAACTTCTTGTGGGCCATATTTTCAAATATAGTCGTATTTGTGTTTAGATCTTTGACATAAATATTTGATAATACAGGTTAGTCTAAAGGAGACTTGAAAGACTATTATATTCATAAAGTATCAGGATACTTTCAAAAGGGATTATGCAAAAATAAATATTTGTTAAAAATGAAACATACAGTTGAAGAAATTTAAAAAAGGATGAAAGACATGTTATTTATCAAGATCCATTGGATTCATAAACTGACATAAAATTGGTTAAACAATAGAACATTTGTAGTTTAAAATACCCAGTGTATTTTAATTATAAATCAAGATAAAAATACAAAATAGAAGAGAAATATAAAACATAAATCATAGAAAATTAATTCCAATGTTATGAGATTAAAAAAAAAGAATTTAAAACGTAATTAGAGTGTTCCCTATGAAGAGGACACATTTTAAAAACTGTGGGGCTTTTGTGGGCTACACAAAATGATGAAGAAAAAATGTAGTTCTATATGATAAATTCTATTCAAGTAAATTTCACATAATTTCAGAAAGAGATGTTTGACTAACAACCTGCATTTACACTGATACTGATTCAAAAACTTTACATATTACACACTGGTAATTCCTATGGTCAGTACTCCAAAAACAATAGAAAGATTATAATTTGAAGATCATTCACCTTTCAAGTTTGTAGATTGCTACACAGTGATACTGAAGTGAACTCTGATACAATTTTTACCTTTAGTTTTGTTTTTTTTTTTGTCGGTCGTGGGGCTTGAACTCTGGGCTTGGGCATTGTCCCTTAGCTCTTCAGCTCAAGGCGAGCGCTCTAACGCTTGAGCCACAGCTCCACTTCTGATTTTCTAGTGGTTTATGGAGATAAGAGTCTAACGGACTTTTCTGCCCAGCTGGCTTTGAACCATGATCCTTATATCTCAGCCTCCTGAGTAGCTAGGATTACAGGTGTGAGCCACCAGCATCCAGCTTTTAGTTCTTATTAAATATTCTTATTCTGAAAATGAAAACACCTCTTATCAATTTTAATATGATGCAGTGAAAGCAGTGCTTAAATGAAAATTCATCACATTGGAAACATGCATTAGAAAATAACCAAAACACACAAATCAATCATTTCAGATTTAACTTAGCAGCTATAAAAATAAGAACAATTTAAATACAACATAATCATTCAGACAAACAGAATAAAATGACATCAAAATAAGAACTTAAAATGGACCAAAAACAGGCACAAAAGTTACAAGGTTTATGTTAAAATCATAATTTGTAAATAATAATTTGTGTGATTTAGAGAAATGAACTGTTTTGAAGATGGGTTCTCTATAATTTTTCAATTTTTCAGCTTTAATAGTAATAATTCATAAGTAAAAGTTTGAATTAAAATTCAAATGTATGATGATTGAAAGTGTAGATACAAAATGTTATCACATTCATGGAAACATTGTATATTTCTCCTGCAAAATTTTCTATTTAATTTCTTGTAAATTCTATCTTTTATAAAATTCTAGAGCACAATAATCAGCTAAATCATCTGTCCTTTTATAACAAAGATTGCCTTTCCTTCAGTATCTAATAGTGTGTTGAAAATTTTCAAAGCTGTTTAAGTAAATATAAATATTAAATATTTGATGCAATATCTTGGTACTGTATGGATTATATATAACATATTTGTGTTTGTTACAAATCTGTAGATTATATACATAGTAAAATATATATTTATATGTATATATAATAAACCCCACAAACATAAAAACACATACCGCACACACATCCAAGCACATACACTGATGAGGTCAAAGGAACATAAAAATCAAGTGCAAATATTCCAAGTTAGTGAATTTAGACCTATTTGACACACACACACACACACACACACACACACACATGCACGCACACATTGAATTATAGTGCAAAGTACAAAATAAATACATATGAATCCATATTGCTATAAATAAATTACTGAAAAATCATTTTAAAATGACAGAAATGAGAAATTTACTTTGGAGAAAATTCTAGATTTTTTCCCAAATATTCTTCCTTGAAATATGCAGTGTTTTTACCTATTATTCAAATATGGGTTGGTCACAGAGACTTCTTTCTAGTATAGGCTATGGAATGGTCAGAAGTAATAAAACAGTATATGTTTACAGCAATGAAGCTTGATAAATACCAGCTCAGCAATATGATCGAGGCCTATGTTAAAAGTACAAATCATTTAACCAAAGTATTACTTTACCATTGTATAATTCTCAAGAATGCATATCTTGTCTAGTAATAAAAAACATCAGGAACTTCCTAAATATGGAACATTCTACAATGCAGAGAGCAGAAATCACTAAAAGAATTTCTTGACAGGTTATCAAAAACAAAGATTTATGAGAAACTGTTATAGTGAAAATGACTCTAAATTTCATGTTAACATTAGTAATTATAATCATTACCATTTCTTCCCAAAGAAATCTATGTCTCTGATTGTATCATTTTGTGCAGATATAAATAATAATTATGCAATGAGATGATAATTTAATCCTGAAGTATCTGAGTGATCCCAATGAAATACTATTAGAGAAATAAGAAAAGTAGAGGTTACAGAAGCAAAGAAGCAGATGACATGATAGAAACAATAGGATTTCAGGAGCCAGTAGCTTATGTCTGTAATCCTAGCTACTCAGGAAGCTAAGATTTGAGGAACATGGTTCGAAGCCAGTGGGGGCAGAAAAGTGTTTTATCTCTAACTAACCACTAGAATACCAAAAGTGGTGCTGTGTCTCTTAATGGTAGAGTGCTACCCTTGAGCAACAGAGCTCAGGGACAGTGCCTAGGCCCTGAATTCAAGCCTTACAAATAAAGAAAAGGGGGGCATGAAACAACAGTCTAAGTTACATGACATGATTGTTGGAGGAGGTTAAAAGTCTAGGAATATGGAAAATGGAAAAGGCAACAGAATATCTCTTAGTTTCTAGAAGATATTCAGCTTTTCAACACCTTGACATTAGCACCAGAGGATTCATTCGGTATGTCTGATCTCCAGAATTACAAGAGTCTGATTTATTTAGTGCCCATATACTTATGGTAATTCATTCAAACATCAATGAAAAAGTAATAAGAAAACTAAAGCTGGGTGTTGGTAGATCATACCTATAATCTTAGCTACTCAGGAGACCGAGAGATAAGGATTGTGGTTGTTCGAAGTCAGTCTGGGTAGGATACTCCATCCAATTCTTATCTCCTGTAAACTACAAAAGAAAGTGGAGTTATGTTTCAAATATTAGAATACTCTCCTTGAGCAAAAAGAAGTTCAGAGGCAGTAACCAGACCCAGAGTTCAGTCCCAAGTCCCAGGACCACAAAAGAAAAAAGGAAGGAAGAAAGAAAGAAAGAAAGACAGAAGGAAGGAAGGAAAGAAGGAAGGAAGGACGAAAAGAAGGAAGGAAGGGAAGGAAGGGAGGGAAGGAATGGAGGGGAGGGAGGAAGGAAGGAAGAAAGTAAAGACAGAAGAAAAAATCCAAATCTAAATATAATGTGCTTTGATGGAGTCAGTCTTTAAAGAGAAATAGAAAAGTTATCTTTAGTAAAATGTATAAGAAAATGTGAACAACATATGAACTTTCAATAATGGAATTTATCAATATCACTCAAGTTGTAAAAATATAACACAGGACTGTAAGATGTTATCAAATGTACATGTAATAGTTATGCCTACCATTTTGGTGATATTTCTTTATGTCTGAAACATTTTTGCAATACTGACTATTTAAGCCTCTGACTTGTGCATAGTAAGCAAACCATCTAGAATCATATTTCAACTCCAGCCTTTTAGATTTAAAATTTTTAATGTGAAAAAGGCTATTACAGGAAAAAAAATTGTAGATTGGCATGACAATATTATGACCAGAGAGCAAGACAATCCATCTAGACATGGTAAAAGGAGACAAAGAATTTTATTTACACTATTTATATCAGAAAAGGGGCCTGTGACTACCTTGTCCTGGGATAGCTACCCAGAACCAAACCTCCAAGCCTCCAATAGGCAGCACCAAACTTTATTTGTTGGTCTGCAAACCTCCAAAGTCAGACCTCCAAAAGTTGCAAAACTCCAAACCTCCTAACCTTTTCCATTTCCTTACTTCCTCCTTGTCTGCAGGATTCTCCACACTCCACATGCCTGCACTGCTCTGTTCTTGTAGGCACTTCTTGCTTTTCCTGCTCCTGCTGTCTCTCTAGTCAGACTCCCATTCTCCCCCGCCCCCCCAACCTTCCTGGAAACATGTAGCCTATATATAGGCTTCGCCTCTCCCCCACACCAATGGTTCTAATATTATCAACCGCCTAACAGCTTCACCAGCCACTCAAGCCTTTACCCCAAGCTGCCCACTGTCAAAACACTTTTCTTTTTACCTAGTTTTTTAATTGTGAAAATACTATACAGAGGGGTTACAATTACATGAACAAGGTAATGAGTACATTTCTTATCAAGTATTGTTGCCTCCTCCTTTGTTTCCCTTACCATCCCTGCCCTACTACCTACCCCCACCATGCTCCACCCACCCTGCCAAAGTTGTAAAGTTCGTTTTTTGACATAAGGTCTACTACATCTCATTATTGCAATGGGTCCACTTGTATACCAAGACAAACAATTTGTTTTTCCCCCTCCCCTCCCCAAACTATACCAACATCAAATATAGTGAAAACAGGGGTTATACCATTGGGAAGGGACATACAAAGCAACAAAAATATCAACATACATATGGTAGAAAAAAAGCAAGAAAGAAAAACCATTGAGTGTTTATCTTGGGGTTCAATTCGCCAAACATCAACTTATCTGACCATTTCTGCTGGTCTCAGACATATACTACTTATTACAAATAAGGCAAAACATGGGACCTATATTTTTTGAGCCTGGCTTGCTTCACTTAATATAATTTTGTCCAGATCTTTCTATTTCCTAACAAATGAGGCAATGTCATTCTTTCTGAGGGTGGCATAGAATTCCATTGTATATATACACCACATTTTTTTGATCCATTCTTCTACTGAGGGGCATCTGGGTTGGTTAAATATCTTAGCTTTGGTAAATAATGCTGCAATAAACATAGTGGTGCTGGTAGCTTTAGTCTGGTCTTGTTTGTGATCATTTGGGTAAATGCCCAAAAATGGGATTGCTGGGTTATAGGGGAACTCTATGTGGAGTCTTTTGAGGAACCTCCATACTACTTTCCAAATTGATTGAACAAGTTTACACTCCCACCAACAATGCAGTAGGGTTCCCTTCTGGCATCTTTGTTATTAGAGTTCTTGATTATAGACATTCTAACTGGAATGAGGTGGTATCTCAGTGTTGTTTTGATTTGCATTTTTTTATGGCTAGGGAGGTTGAGCATTTCTTCAAGTGTCTATTGGCCATCCTTCTTTCCTCTTCAGAGAAGTTTCTCTTTAAGTCTTTAGCCCACTTATTTATTGGACAGTTGTTTCTTTGAAGATTTGTTGTTGAGGGATATAATTTTTTTAGTTCCAAGTATATTTTAGATATAAGACCCTTGTCTGTTGTATGGCTAGTGAAGATCTTCTCCCAATCCGTGGACTTTATATTGATCTTATTACCTTTGTCCTTTGCTATGCAGAAGCTCTGCAATTTCATGAAATCCCATTTGTCCAACCTTTCTTTGATTTGTTGTGTTTCTAGGTCATTATTACGAAAATTTCAGCCTGTGCCAAGGAGACCTAGGGTTTCTCCTATTCTGTCCTGTAATGTGTCCAGGGTGTCTGCTTTGACTCCAAGGCCTTTGATCCATTTGGAGTTGATTCTGGTGCAGGATGATATATAAGGATCTACCTTTAGCTTTCTACCAGTGATCAACCAATTTTGCCAGTACCATTTAATGAAGAGGCTGTGTTTCTTCCATTCCATTTTTTTAGCTCCCTTATCGAAGATTAGATGGCTATAGGTCTGTGGGTTCATTTCTGGGTTTTCATTTCTATTCCATTGGTCCTGATGTCTGTTCTTGTGCCAGTACCAAGGTGTTTTGATTACTATGGCTTTGTAGTAGAATTTAAATTTGGGTATTGATATTCCTCCATCACTGTTCTTTCTGTTAAGGATCATTTTTGCTATTCAGGGTCTTTTATTCTTCCATATGCATTTTTTGGATTGCCTCTTCTATTTACTTGAAGAATGAGGTTGGAATATTGTAGGTATCACATTGAATTTGTAGATAACCTTGGGAAGCATTGCCATTTTCAGGATGTTAATCCTTCCAATCCAGGATCATGGGAGGTTTTGCCACTTTCTAAGTTCTGTTTTGATTTCCTTTTTCAGGTTTTTAAAATTTTAATCCTAGAGGTCTTTCACTTCTTTGGTTAAGTTAATTCCTAGGTATTTTATTTTTTGTGGGGCTATTACAAATGGAGTTGCTTTCCTGATTTGAGCCACGCTTTTCTCATTGTTGGCATACAGAAAAGCCATTGATTTTTGAGGGCTAATTTTATACCCTGCTACTTTGCCAAAGTTTTGAATCAGCTCCAGTAATTTGAGAGTGGAGTCTGTGGGATTCTTTAAATACAAGATCATGTCATCTGCAAAGAGGGAGAGTTTTACTTCATCTTTCCCTATTTGGATGCCTTTTATTTTTGCATCTTGTCTTATTGCTGTTGCTAGGCATTCTAATACTAAATAGAAGACAAGTGGAGAGAGTGGACATCCTTGTCTCATTCCTTAGTTAAGATAAAATGGATTTAGTTTTTCACCATTAAGTATAATGCTGGCTGTAGGTTTGTCATATACAGCCTTTTTTGGATTGAGGAATGTTCCTTGGATTCCTAGCTTTTCCAGAGCCTCCATTATAAAGGGGTGTTGGATCTTGTCAAATGCATTTTCCGCATCCATTGAGATAACTATTTTTACACTATCCTTACTCTTGTTGATATGATGAATTATATTAATTGATTTGCATATATTGAGCCAACTTTGCATCCTTGAAATGAACCCTATTTGATCGTGGTGTATGATTTTTCGGATGAATTGTTGAAGTCGATTGGCCAAAATTTTGTTGAGAAGTTTTGCATCAATAGTCGTCAAAGAAATGGGTCTACAGTTCTCTTTCTTTGATGAGTCCCTGCCTGGTTTGGGAATGAGAGTTATGATGGCTTTATAGAATATGTTTGGTAGGGAACTTTCTCTTTGAATTTCATTGAAGAGTTGGAGGAGTATTGGTGTGAGCTCTGCTTTGAAGGCCTTGTAGAATTCTGCTGTAAATCCATCTGGTCCTTGTCTTTTCTTAGATGGGAGGTCTCTTATTGCTGTTTCTATTTCAATGCTTGATATGGGCCTGTTAAATTGGTTTAACTCATCTTGGTTTAGTTTATGCATGTCGATATTTGCTAGGAAAGTTGCATTTCTACCTGGTTCTCAAACTTATTAGCATAAAGATTTGAGAAATATTCCCTTATAATATTCTGAATCTTGGTTTTTTCTGTGGTGATGTTTCCATTCTCATCTCTGAGTTTGTTTATTTGGGTTTGTTCTCTTCTTTTTCTGACAAGATTTGCTAAGGGTCTGTCAATTTTGTTAATTTTTTCGAAAAACCAACTCTTTGTTTTGTTGATTCTTTCTATGGTTCTTTGGATTCTAATTAGTTTAATTCTGATTTAATTTGAATTATGTCTTTCCATCTGTTGGATTGGAGTTTAGCTTGCTGCTTTTTTTAAGGAGGTTCAGATGTGTCATTAAATTGTTGGTTTCAAATCTCTCCAATTTGTTGATGTAGGAACTCAGAGCTATAAATTTGCCTCTGAGTACTGCTTTTGCTGTGACCCAGAATAGCTGGTAATTTGCATGTTCATTTTTGTTGAATTTCATAAACATTTGAATTTCCTTTCTACTATATTCCATGACCCACTGGGGATTCAACAGTGTGTTATTCAGCCTCCATGTGTTACAGGACTTTCTTTGTTGGCTTTTGGTATTGAGTTCTAATTTTATTCCTTTGTGGTCTAAGAAAAAGAAAAGTATTATTTCAATGTTTCTGAACTTGGACAAAGTTGCCTTGTGACCTAAAATATGCTCTATTTTTGAAAATGTTCCATATGCTGCTGAGAAAAACATGTATTCTGTTGCTGATGGTTGAGATATTTGGTAGATGTCTGTTAAATCTTGTTGATCTATGCAGTTGGTTAGAAGTGTGATTTCTCTGTTGAGTTTTTGCCGAGTTGATCTCTCTATTGGAGATAGCAGTGTGTTAAAGTCCCCAACAATTAATGTTTTGGGGCCTATGTGAGATTTGATGGAAAGTTGGTTCCTTGGATAAATTTGGGTGCTCTTTTATTTGGCGAATACATTTTTAGAATTGTAATATCCTCCAGAAGGAGAGATCCCTTAATTAGTATGTAATGACCTTCTTTATCTCTTCTCACTAATTATAATATATGTTTGTTTTTATGAGCAAGGTGTGACTCCTGAAGGCAGCAGATAGAAGGATCTTGCTTTTTAATCCAACTAGACAGTCTATGTTGCTTAATTGGAGAGTTAAGTCCATTAATGTTGAGAGATAGGACTGAGAGGTATTTGGGAGTTCCTGCCATTTTATCCACATTCTTGGGGGTTGTGGCAACTGGGTTCTTCCTATGGTTCTTGGATTCTCAGTTAGGGTGCAGTTTCTTGGCCTTTATTGTGGTCTTGTTGGTTTTCTATGTGTAGGACATCTTTAAGTAACTTTTGTAGGGCTGGTTTGGTGGAGATATATTGTTTCAGTTTTTCTTTGCTATGGAAGGGTTTTATTTGACCTTCGGTTATGAAGGAGAGTTTAGCTCGGTACTGTATTCTTGGTTGATAGTTGTTTGTATGTAGGACATGGCATACATCATACCAGCCTCTTCTTGCTTTAATTGTCTCTGCTGAGAAATCTGAGGTGATTCTAATTGGCTTCCCTTTATAGGTGATTGAACTTTTCTCCTTGACAGCTTTAAGGATCTTTTTTTAATCTGAATTGATCCTGTGAAGATCATAATCTGAAAGTTGGATATCCTGTTCTGGCCTGGTCTATTTCGGGTTCTAAAAGCTTCTTGTATCTGAAGAGGCCTGACTTTTTGCATATTTGGCAAGTTGTCTGCTAGGATCCTGTTAAACAAATTTCCTATACCACTAACTGCTGTCTTTAAGTGCTTCTGTACACCTATTATCCTCAGATTAGGCCTTCTGTTGGTGTCTACCTATTGTTGAATAGATCGGTCATATTTCTTGGATTTGTCTTGGATAGTTGTATGTTCTTTCTGTATAACATTTAGAATGTTTTCAGTCCCCGAGATTCGATCTTCTGCATGGTCTAATCTACTGTCAAGACTTTCTACTTTGTTTTTCATGTCTTTTCCTTCTAATTGGTAGGCATTGATGGTTTCAAATTCTTTGGAACTTTTTTTTAGATCTTGTATGAACATCTTTACTTCCTTAATTTGGTGTTCAGTGTTTATTCTCAAGTCACTTAGTTGATTGGTTATGGTCTCCTTGGACTCTCATTCCTTCTGTGGGGCTACATTTAGCATTCCCTTTGTGGTTTCCCTGAATTCTTTCAGGTGTCTGTTAATGGGTACCATGGATGCCTCTATTGATCTTTTTTTAGTCTCATCATTTTCTGGCAAGTGTTGTATTACTCTTTGATTAGCTTCCTCACGTTCACAAAATTCCTGTCATTCTCTTTGATAATTCTCAGCCTGTTCACTCAATTCCTGTATTAATCTTTGAGTAGCTTCCTCATGCTCACAAGATTCCTGTATTAATCTTTGGTTTGCCTCTTCTTTCTCCCAATCACACTCACACTGAGTCATTTACAGGTTTTCACTCTTTTCATTCACCATGTTTACCAGTAGTGTTTGTAGAGATTTTTGGGAACTCTTTTGTGGATTATTCACTAACTTCTGTCACCTGATTATCATGTGTGGGAGTTGAGATATCCAGACATGCCATTTTTCTTGTGTTTTTCCAGCTTGTTCTGCATATTTGGTGTGAAAGTAATACAAATTTTGTGCTAGAACACTATTTCAATGCAAGCATCAAGCAGAGTCCTGTAGTTGCACAGTCAAAATGGTTGCAGATACAATGTAGTTCAACAGATACAATCTATTCAACATCAAACAACTATGGATTAATGGGCTAAGAACAGTAAAGAAGGATTTGGAAAACTAGAAATTATTAGGTTTCGTGAGAAACGTGGGGAAAAATAGGATTAGATTGTTATGGAGGAATAAAAGCAGAGTGCATTTTACCAAGTCCTAATCTCAGAGAGTGAAATGGATTGGACAGAATAATAGGAGAGAATTTTTTTAAAAAACATGAAAAAATTGAAAAAAAATAAAGTTAAGAAGTGAAACACTAAAAAGTTCTTTTTTTAAATTTTATTTTATTTGTGAACATGCTGTACAGAGGAGTTACAATTACATGGGCAGGATAATGCATACATTTCTTACCAAGCATTGCAGCCTCCTCCTTTGTTTACCCTCAAAACCCCTCCCAGCCTCCCCCCTCCCCCCAATCCCAATCCTTCTCCTTCCCCCCCCTTCCCCCCCCCCCACACCGACGTTGTAAAGCTCGTTTTGGACATGACAACTTGTACTTCTCATTGTTGCAACAGGTCCACCTGTATCTTTAAACAACTGGTTTTTCCCCATCTCCTCCACAAGTTATACTGACATCAAATATAGTGAAAGCAAGGGTTATACTGTGGGGGAGGGACATACAAAGCAACAAAGAGATAATCTTATAAATGCGTTAGAAACACATGCATGAAAGAAAAAAACATTAAACTAAAAAGTTCTGTAAGTATAAAGAATTGTCATTCACAGAAGAAAAGCATAGGATGAAAGGAGGTGATGGATAGAAAGGAAGCATGAAAAACTACAAAATAAAAATTCTTAAAATAGGTTAATTGAAAAGTATATAGGTATAAAGAGATAATACTGATATTGAAATAATTAAGCCTAATAGATTTTGAATTGAGTAATAAATTTCTTGATTAAGTATGTACACAATGAAGGATAAGGTCTAATAATTGATGACAGGTATATAAATGCAGATGAGCAGAACAGCAATTAAATCATGCAAGAAAGAGAGAAAAAATGAAAAGAATAAAAAAAGGAGCAAAAGGTCAAAAGATATTTTTAACCCCCCCACACATACACCTAAAATAAAAATTATAAGAGAAATAAAGAGATTAATGGAAAATAATTTTTTAAAATAATAAAAAAACTTTAAAAGTTCAAAAAAGGAGTTCTTTGATTTTTTTTTCCAGGGGGGTGTGAGGAATGGGAAGATCTTATATATCCCCTGGTCTGTAACCAGTCTCTTGGTGGAGTCTCTAGTCTGCTTGTGGCTTGATTGGTTTCTTAGGTCAGTTTGTATGAACAGGCAAAAAATGTTCTTCATTACCCAGGATTTTGTGATCCTCCTGCAAGGCTAGTTCAGTGGGTTGGAGATCTGCTTTGAGTATCACAAAAGAGGGATATGGCTATTTCCTCTAGTTTAGAGATGCTGTGATGAGGCTAGGTTCTGGGTAGGGTTGAGGTCTTTCAGCAAACAATAGCTTTTACCTGAAGGGCTAGCTCCTGAGACACTCACAGAGCCCAGCCTGGAGCCATTCTCAGGGTTTATGTTTACTGAGTTTCAATTGTTTGTTTAGGCTGCTGTAGGGAGGGGCAGCCTCTGGCTCTGTTTATTCAGTGAAGAAAGTCACTCCTCCAAAGATGGAGCTTCCTATGCTGTGGCTGTGTGTCTTTCCCCTGGATGGAGCTGAGCCTGGCAGGTCAGGTCAGGTTCCTGTGACCTGCTCAATGACTCTTTTGTTTTCTTCCAAGGCCTGACTTGGAGCTACTAGCTCAGCCGGGCCTTGTCAGTATCAAAGATGGAGATCTCTGGTGGTGGCAGAGGGGTGGCCTTCCCTCCTCTGCTCCCTGAGAAGGAGTGAGGATATCAGGGTTCTACTCACTTGAGTCTTGGTTCCTCGGCCTTCTCTGGTCTGTATTCTGCAGGATGAAGATATCGGCTCCTGAGCAATTCTTGCTGGTGTTGAGTAGAATCTTCTCACTCACCAGGTCTGGTGCCTTTGTCAGGACTCTCTCTGTAGGCGGCTCTGGCCACCACTGCTGCTGTAGCCGGGGCTACCGTCAAGTCAGATCTGTCGCCTTGTCTGGACTTTTCCTCTCTGGCTGAACTCTCTGTACTGTGATGGCACATTTGGTGTGATTCTCTAGCCTAGGACTGTTCACTGGAATACTAAAACTGCTTTCTATGTGAGAGTTTGTTTAGCCTCAAGCTTCTCTTCTGCCATCTTCCTCTGAATCTGTTTAACCACTTCTTGACAGCTCTTGACAACTCTTGACATCCCACACCATGAGGTGGTAAGGCCTGAGTCTTGATGCCCCACCCCCTTTAGTGTCTGGGTCCTTAGAGCAGTGAGGCCCAGTTCTCACAGCAGTGATGTCAGTCAGCCTAGATGCCTGTCCCCTCCGCTGGCCCATCCATGAGGCTATGTTTTCAATACCAGGAGGGCTTTGGACCTGCTGGTTATTACAAAAACATCAGAGAATTTCAAATATAAAGTTCATATACCAAGTAAAGTGTGAGAAACCACGTGTTAGATTTAAATTGAACTCCCCTTATGTAAATGAATTGAATAGAGGGGATTTTATTTTTTGGCTCCATGACTGCCTAGCAAACAACTGGGGTTTAAACAACAACCACCGCCAAAATAAAGGGGCAAGGATTTAACAAATGGGCTGGAGGCAAATTAAGATTTCTCTTGTAAATGTATAGTTTTAACCTACATTTGCCATTTTGTCTTTCCCTCTAATCCCTGGCACTCCAAACATTCTAATCTATACATGAATTCAAAAATTTTTAAACTTCTACATTTATTTGAGATTTTTCAGTACTTGATTAAATATATATCCAGTTTCCTTTGGTTGTATATCCTCTAGGTATACTCAGGCAGGATTCCTTATTTTTATTAAATGGATTAAATGATAGGCAGGATTCCTTATTTTTATTAAATGGATTAAATGATACTGTATTATACACCTAGACCCACAGACACAATACATTACATTTCCTTTCAAAATCTTAATGACATCTTTCACAAATGTGATAAAATATAATTACATAAAAATCACAATTCAAAAATTGACAAACTTTCCAAATAATAGTTTTCAGGGAATGAATAGAAATAGCTAATAGGTACATGAAAAAATGTACAAGTACTCAACAATGTTTATAACCAGAGTAATATGAAACCAAAACACAATGAGCTATTACCTCATTCAACTTAGAATGGCTATTATCAAAAATTCAAAAGGCATATTAGGAAAAAAATATATAGAAAAGAAAGCCTTTCATATATTTTTGGTATGAATGTGAATAATTTGGGAAAACAGCATGCAAATTCCTAATAATTTTGTAAATAAGTCTATAATACTACTCTTTTTATTCAAGCAAGAGTATTACTATTTGACCTCAAAAGATTTTATCCTGCAATTACAAAATAGAATTTTACTTTTTATTAGTTGGGTCTTTTTGTTACAACAGCATTGACCCTTGTATAAGACTGCTAGCCAGGATTTTAATTAATAATAAGTGTGTTTGTGCTTTTGTGGATCAGATACTAGTCCTCTACTCACTTTACTTTATGCAACATAAATGAAATTCTTTCTTATTTAATAAATTATATGCCTTTACACATAGTGGATTATTTCAAAGCAATACATTGATTACTGAGTATATGACAATTTTGTCAGAGAGGCCGCATTCCCTGTTCATTTTTCTCTATATCTTTGAGGAGAGAGGTGTCAAATATATTGTGGTTCAGTTTTTTTTATAATGACCATAGCAGTTTCTAACAAATAAATTTATACTTATTATAAAGACATTTTCTTCACTAAATGAGGGATGGTATGGCTGTAAGTACTCGTAGCCATAATTTGAATGTTAGATATAATTTTGTCCCTAATTCTAAAAATTGACATTTTTTCCAGAAAAGATTTGATTTGCTACTTGCCACTCTGACATCCACTGTAAGACAGTTGCAAACCATAAAATTGAAATGCATGTAGAAATTTATTAAGTGTTTCTTCAGATCAGTGTTCAATCTTTTCACTCTATTAAATTGCATAATTTTATCCATTTTCCTAATCTTTACAACATCCGACCTTTCCATAGCTGCTACAGAAGAGAACATTTTTCCAATTATGATCATTTTTTATTTAATTTCATGTGAAGAGGGGCCTTGGCAAGATTTTGACTATATTTTGACTGCATTTGAAATACCATGAAAGGAAAGGCATTTCATAATAAACTAAATTCTAAGGATGTTTTTGAAAAAGATGGAAATGCCAATTGAATATGGACCAGCTAAAAATGTAGTAAAGGCCCATGTCTCCACTAAATGATGCTTTACTCTGTGTAAAACATTTAGCAGTCAGATCTTGTGGACTGGGGACATTCCTGTTCTCTGTGTGGACTTAAAACAGCAATCAAGAAATGACACAAATAACAAAATGGTGGCATGTTCAAAAATACTTTGACGGTCCATCTTAACTATTCATTTTTCTTTAAAGGTTGTCTAGTTTATTTTTCCTGTTAGCTAAATGAAGAATTTTATCTGAATAAAGAAAGCTCAAAATTTAATAAGAAAAAGAAAATTCACATTTTTCTTTTTCCAGATTAATAATGTGTGCACAAGTTTGTATAGACACAGAGATATTAGTTACTGAATGATGAATATTAGATTCATTTGAACACCTTTTAGCCTTACCAGTATTTAAACTGTGAGCTCAATTGAATAAAATTTTGTGTGACTTATGATGGAAGATATATTCCTTGTCTATCTATCCTGATTATCCTACACCTGTAACACCCAACTTTTTTTTTTTTTGGGTCCGGTCATGGGGCCTGAACTCTGGGCCTGGGCACTGTCCCTCAGCTCTTCAGCTCAAAGCTAGCACTCTACCACTTGAGCCATAGCACCACTTCCGGCTTTTTTCTTTTTTGCTTATGTGGTACTGAGGAATCGAACCCAGGGCCTCAGGCATGCAAGGCAAGCGCTCTACCACTGAGCTACCTTCCCAGCCCCACCCAACTTTTTTTTAACTTGACACAATAAATACCAAAAAATAGCTTAAATTCCAAAAAAATAAAATTACAGTCACTGCCTCTTAGTGATCAGGTAAGAGAGTATATAATACTCAATCTAGAGTAAAAGATGTCAGACAGCTTATATACTAACTTTTGATGAAAAGGAAAGAGGGGAACAATAGGGACATAGAAGTCTTTTTGAGTGGTATGGAGTATTATCATGGAAGATAGTCATAGAAAAATATGGCAATGAAAATTCTGAGTGTTCTGAATCAACCTAACTATTTCTTTGTAAGACACCTCCATGGATGTGGTGTTGTGGCTCAAGTGGTAGAGCACTAGCCTTGATCACAAAAAGATTCAAGTACAGTGTCCAGGCCCTGAGTTCAAGCCCCACAACTGACAATAAAATACAGCTCCTACTAGAGGAAATATTCAGTAGTGAAATTATACGTTAAAATAACAATTAACATAAACAAGAAGAAGAAAGTTACACTTCCTGTATACAGTTACATAATGAATATATATATATGTATTCATGTATTTAGGTATGTGTATATATATATACATACATATATATATTATGTATGCATCAATCCATGTCTCACGATTTCAATTGTATTTATAACTATTATTTGTGTTTCCCTTTCATTAGTTTATAAAGTAATCATGGAAAAAATCATAGTATTTCTGTTTTTATAGTTATTTAAAATGATCTGAAGGTATGGATTGAGTCCTTTTAAAGAAGAAACATTGAAATTAATTGCTGACTATGTCAAAAGGCATTTAAATGTGATCTTTTAAAATAGGAAATATTTATATTTTTACACAAAATAA
The DNA here is from genome assembly GCF_000151885.1 of Dipodomys ordii. Classification (NCBI taxonomy): domain Eukaryota; kingdom Metazoa; phylum Chordata; class Mammalia; order Rodentia; family Heteromyidae; genus Dipodomys; species Dipodomys ordii. Next base: position 2,373,119 of record NW_012267419.1, read on the forward strand.
TAGTTCTATGTCTGATGATCAGTAATGACTTCCCTAGTTTGCTTAGGGAGGTCTGAAGGTCAATGTCATTATGAGAAATTTTAGAAAATGAAAGACAAGATGCACAAAAAATTTAAATGATATAGGCTTACATGACTGGCTGTTTTCTAGTCATTTCCCCCTATTTGTTTAATTATTTGACATGATATATTTCTTACTTCTGTTTAATATCCTCTACATCACCTATATCCTCATTTAAACTCAATTTGACCACGATTGTACTAAAAATATAGACATAGTTGAAATATAAAGGAAAACAATACAAAAATATTACTGATGGGAGATTCCATGGTTTCAGACCCTGTAATAAATCTTACATTTGGGGACTATTCTTAGTAAGCAATCTTTTCTGTCACAAGAAGAGGAAAAATGAGCCCTCTGTGTTAGAGAAGACCTAAGGATTTAGAGAGGAAATTCTAGCTAGTAACAACATAAAATGTAGTCAATATTCTTGGGACAAAGGTATCATAACCCTCTTTATGTTTAGTTTTGCAGAATACAAAAAAAAACAGAATAAAAAACCAAGAGTCCCTTTCTCTGAGGCTGGTGAACCTCATCAAAAATCCACTTTTTATACTAGATTACAAAACTTTACAATATAGCATATTCAATAACTACAGTAACTGATAGAATGCCTCAGATTTCCTAAAACTTTCCAGTGTTTGGGCAGAACATGAAAAATGTCCCATGATGTCCAAGATCAGATATAGAAATTAGGTAAAAAGATAAGATCACCTCGGGGGTTTTTATTGGAATATTATTAGAGAAGCTCATAGAACTTACAAGTGGTTTATCCAGCATGGATAAATCAAAAGGCATAATTCTATCAAAATTATTTCAGACAGAAAGAGAATGTGGTCTAGTATAATAATTAACTAAACTCAGAACACAAATTGTGATCAAAGATGAAATGACCCTCTATATTCATAGTGATATTGCATTTAGGTAACCATTTTTGTAAGGTTACAGGATGTCATAGGAATAAGGAACATGAATGGGATGTCATACATTTGATCATATTTAAATTGAAATGACAGAAAAATAGTGAGAAATAATGAGTTTCTCTGAAATTAATTTATTTTTTGTTTCAGACACAATGAGGGCTCAAATATATATGTATATACATATATATAAATTATACTATATAATCATTGTCTCATATATGTATATGTATATATAGAGAGAGCATAAGTTGAGGTTATTATGATATTTGAGCAAGTTATCAACTTTCTATGCAACATTTATATATTTAGATAAGAATAAAATCAAGTTACAAAAAGAAAACAGATTTGGAAGGCTGCTGCCTAAGAAAATAAGAACATCAGCACCTTACGGTGTATGCACATGTTGTCCATTTTGTTCATTTTGCCCATTGTATACATACGGTGGACCTTTATTTATTTTTTTGTTGGTCATTGGGGCTGAACTCTGGGCCTGGGCACTGTCCCTTAGCTCTTCAGCTCAAGGTTAGTGCCTTACCACTTGAGCCAGAGCACCACTTCTGGCTTTTTTCTGCTTATGTGGTGCTGAGGAATCGAACCCAGGGCCTCATGCGTGCGAGGCAAGCACTCTACCCAGCCCGGTAGACTTTTATTAACTGGAAAGACCAGAAGGATTTAAAATGACATTTGCTTTGACAGTGACATAGACTCATAACTTTACCTAAAGTCAGAGCTGACAATATTTCAGGCTCATCTTCATTTTACAGATGAGAAAATCGAGATACAGAGTAAAGAAATCATGTGTATCCACTGATAGCAATATACTTTAGTTGTGTCCACTGATAGCAATATACTTTAGTTGAGTTCTTGAAGATGTTTGGCATGATTTAAATTCATGGTAAAAACAAAGTATCAGCATAAAATTCCATGATAGTACTATCAGTTTGAAGTTATGATGATTTACACATAGATTGTCCACCAAAAAGTCACTTGAGGTCTTCAGGGAGGCGATGTTTATTTTTTTCCAGTGAGATGATGTTAAGAAGTGGTGGGATCTTTAAAGGTTTAGTCTTATCTTGCTTCATGACATATGTCTATATTCTCAATACTTGGGAGGCAAAGGTAAGAAAGATTATATATTTGAGGCCAAATGGGATACGCAAAACATTCTAGGTTAGGTGTAGCTACAGAGCCAAATTGTCTGAAGTCAATAAAGTAAAAGGAGGGTGCTAGCAGAACAACATATGGCCACTGAAGGCACAGTTTTAAAAAAAACACAATTTTTTTGTGGAACCCTCGTTATTTCTGAACGACAGAGTAGTTACAAAAGGGCAAGTTAGGTCTATGCCAAATCTTGTTTTCCTTTCTCACATTGTGAATTTTCTCTCCACATGTCCTCATTATGATGCCATGTGCCATGTGATCTGGAACCAAAATAAAATTTAGCTTCTAGAACTGTGAGATAAAGAAAGGCTTCTCAACCGGATGCTGGTGGCTCATGCCTGTAATCCTAGCTACTCACGAGGCTGAGCTCTGAGGATTGCAGTTCAAAGCCAGCCCAGGCAAGAAAGTCTATGAGACTCTTGTCGCCAATAAACCACCATCAAACCGGAAGTGGCACTTTGGTTCAAGTGGTAGAAAGCTAGCCTTGAGCTGAAGAACTCAGGAACAGTACCCAGGCCCAGAGCTCAAGCCTCACAACTGACAAAATAAGAGAAATGTCTTCTATTTATAGGTTATCCAGATTAAATTGTTTTGTTATAGCAAAATGCAAACTAACATAGTAACACTCTGAAAAATAAATTAATAATCAGATACAAATGATTAGGAAGTGTTTTATGTTAGTTTCTACAGAAACATGAAATATCTTTATTGATCACACTATTAAAGTCATATAAGAACTTTGTGGGGCACAGTGGCTAGGCTAGAATCTTGTAGGTGGAGAAAATAATCTGTATTATTAATTAATGGTGCAAGATGAAAAATGAAATTATTTCCTTGACATAGGGAAGCTGACTGTTTTTAATAATGATGTAAGGACTTGACTAACTTTTTCATTAATCTAGTTTGTGTGAAATCCACAAATATTAGTAGTCATAAAATTACCAAGGTCTTCTCACAACTGACTACAAAATTGGCCCCTGTGTTTTCTCAGTCCTAAAGCATGCTTCACATTGACCACAGAAATAGTAATTTCTTATTATGTCCAAATTTGTCAGACATTAACTTCAAATGACAGTTGAGTTAACTGCACAGAACTAAAAGAAGAACCTTCTTTGCCAGCAACATTACTGTGTGGTATAAAAACAATATTTTCCATGTGATCATAAGTCACTGAAGGATACTTTTGTCTACAACTTAGCTGTCACGCATACAGTTGATTTGGCAATTGCTTTACTTTTATTTGCTACTATTTTGTCATTGTTTCTAAATAAAATCATTACTTTTTACTATTAATGTTCTTAGTAATTCTGAAGGAAAGCACAAACAGTAATACAAAAAGAAAAAGTTCTAAATAAACTTTTCTTTCCAACAACTGTGTTTTCTTTGTTGGGTCTACATGTTTCTGCTACCCTCTTACTTCATAAGAGCAGCTTTCTGAGAGCTACACCTGATTGGCATTGGTCCTGACCCTGCCAAATGGGATCATAATCCATGCTTTCAGGTGTTAGCACAGGTTATCAGGATTCTATCATCACTTCTTGATTCTGATGATATTGCAACTCTATAGAAGTGGGAAATGTGCAACTTCACAGCTTGCTTGATTTATTCCTTTTTCCTCCTTCAGGTCCCTTATCAGCAATATTGTTAAAACACTTTGTATCTTGGACCTTAGGTCATTGCCTCTCTGCAGACTTATCTGAAACCTACTATAGGCTACACTGATTTTAAAATTCTGATTACCCTGTAATGGATCATAGATCAGACTTTCAAGAATATTTTATATAGAAGCTTTCCTCAGCTTTGAGGGAAAAATTTTTCCAAAAGTGTGAAGCTTCATTCATTTTAATTTCAGAGAAAATATTTCTTTTTTATTGTATCATAGTGACTGCACAAGCAACTCATGTCTTTCTCAAGTGTCTTGCTCTGACATTTTTTTTGTCGGTCATGGAGCTTTAACTCTGGGTTTCGGCTCTGTCTCTGCTCTTCAGCTCAAGGCAATCGCTCTACCACTTGAGCCACAATGCTACTTCTGATTTTCTCATGGTTTATTGGAGATAAGAGTCTCACAGACTTTCCTGTCTGGGCTGGCTTTAAACCATGATCCTCAGATCTCAGCCTCCTGAGTAGCAATAATAACAGGCATGAGCTACCGAAGCTTGGCTTGCTCTGACATTTTAAAAATATATATGATTGCAAAAAGAGAGAGAGAAGAACTACAACAAAGACCACCTCTCTGTCCTTTCTGAGAGATCCATAGATTCAGGAATTGTTGTAGACATTATGTCAAGATATCATTGTCATTTGACAAGTGTTTGAACTGCATCTTAACAAGTAAGATTTACTGGGTGGCTGGTAAGATAGATACTTTATAATTGCTCCCTTTATAGTGCAAGAAAAAACAGAAGCAAATAACATCTATTAAATAATAGGCACACACTGAAGTAATCTCTGTGTGTGCTCTCTAATTTGAATTATTGAGGTCAATGTGCTAAATGTAATCTTTAAGATTTCTACTAGGAATAATGATTATGAATAGCATTTTTATGGGTGACCTATGTAAATAAATATTGTATAATCAAGTGCATGGTCTAAGCATAAACAATGGAATCAGATTTCAAATTCATTTCCATTTCTTCATATTCTTAACAAACTTTCTAGTAGGGTTTCCAAATTTTCTCATTACTTTATAGAACTACTCATGCTAAAATCATAAGTAATCACTCTAACTCAAACACAGGATGAATGCATTAATCCTCAACTTATTTTACCTTCTTGAAACTTTGCCCTATTTTAGCTCGATTACTATATACTCAACTAAATTTATCCTACTTCTCATCATTATCAATATTACTTTGAGATTCAAAATCCTGAAGAGTTGTATTGCTTCACATTATTTTCCAGCATGCTCCTAGAATATAATTATAACCTAATTGTTCACAATCATTTCATTTTCTCTAAATTGTGGTTACAGAAAGATCTCTTCTTCACTGAAGGTTTGAACAGACACTACGATTTTGGCCCTGGATTGATTTTGCTAAATTAATTCAAAAGCCCAGATACAAAGTTTTAACTCAGGTCTCATAGACCACAGGACCATTATATTATGAATAATTGACAATTATCTATGAATAAAGTAGATCTATATTTTCATTTTAAGCTAAAGACAGAAATATACTATCTCTCTGCCTTTAACACAATGTAGACCAGCTTTATTTATTTTTCTCTGTGGTAGGCAGATAAAGCTCAAGAATGTTGGGTTTACAAGAAATAACAATGACCAAATCTGAATTATTCGTGGTCATCGTTTTACATAGGGATTTTCTATTAATTGTTGCTATGTGACATCAAATTGTTTCAGTTTTAACATTCAACCTCAAATATATATACATATATATATATATATGAAATTAGATCATAGAATGAGAGATTTGAGAATTTATATTAACAAATGATATCAATATTGAAAAAAACTTTCATGAAACAATACAGACCCAGGATTTAAAGCAGAAAAGAAAGTGTGTCTAAATGGTTACACAATTATTTCTCAGCAGAAAAATGTATTAAAGAAATTAATTATTAAAATAAAAAAGCCCTAGGTATTATCATGACTTTAATCAATTATACAAAACTTTTTTATGAGAAATTTTGTCATTTACTGGCATGCAAATATTTGATAGTCCAACTGATAATTGCATTTTTTTGTCTGTTATGGGGCCTGAACTCTTGGCCTGGGCACTGTCCCTCAGCTCTTCAGCTCAAGGCTAGCATTCTACCACTTGAGCCATAACACCATTTCCGGCTGTTTCTGCTTATGTGGTGCTGAGGAATGGAACCCAGGGCCTCATGCATGCAAAGCAAGGACTCTAACACTGAGCCACCTTCCCAGCCCTGATAACTGCGTTTTAAAAGTCAAGACTTTTAATTGGAAAGCAGTCTTAAGAGGTATGCAAATACAATAACAAAATTTTTGGAAATCTCATTGGGTAATCTGGTACAATCTATTTTTAGAAGAAATGAATTTTATTGTCACTGTTGGTTCATTGTACACAGCCTAACATATGTCACCAAAATGTATTACATTCCTAGGTAACTCGAGTAAAATCTGTAATGTTTTATGAGAATTATTACTCTTTTGTTTAGATTTTAACATCTAATTATTATCTTGGAGCACTTATGTCTTTGTGTATAATTCTAGACTTTTTTGCAAAATTTTGTATTCCAAATAGCAGAACACCAAATCTTAATTGAATAATATCTTATTTTTCTCATTATATACTCCTCATATTTTTGTCAGTTATGTGGCTTTAACATAGAGCTTTTCTGTTCAAGGGTAGTACTTTACCACTTTGAGCCACAGTTTCATTTCCAATTTTTTTGGATTGGTGATTTTTTTATTGTGAAAATACTGTACAAGGGGTTACAATTACATGGGCCAGATAATGAGTACATTTCTTATCAAACATTGTAGCCTCCTCCTTTGTTTCCCCTTCCCTTCTCATCTTCCCCCTGCCCAACAATCCTCCCCCACCCCACCAAAGTTTTAAAGTTCGTTTTGGACATAATGACTTGTACATCTCATAACCCCTGTGTCCATTTCCAATTTTCTGGTGATTAATTGGAAATGAAAGCAGAGAAACTGATTAAGGTAATCGAGATTTAAACTTGGCAGATTCAATTGAGATCAAATCTCCACATACCACCAATATTAAATAAGTGCAGTGGGAATTTGCAATTTGGTATTGATATTCCTCCAGCACTGTTCTTCCTGCTAAGGATTGTTTAGCTATTCTGGGTCTTTTATTGTTACATATGAATTTTTGGATTGCTTCTAATTCATTGAAGAATGAGGTTGGGATACTGATAGGTATCACATTGAATTTGTAGATTGCCTTTGGAAGTATTGCCATTTTCATGATGTTGATCCTCCCAATCCAGGAGCGTGGGAGGATTTTCCACTTACTAAGTTCTGCTTTGATTTCCTTTTTCAGGTTTTTAAAGTTTTCATCGTTGAGGTCCCTCACTTCTTTGGTTAACTCTTAGGTATTTTATTTTTTATGGGGCTATTACAAACAAAGTTGTTTTCCTGATTTCAGTTACACTTTTCTAGTTGTGGCATACAGAAAACCATTGATTTTTGAGGGTTAATTTCATTCCCTGCTACTTTGCCAAAGTTTCGAATCAGCTCGCGTAATTTAGGGGAAGAATCCATGGGATTCTTTTTTTTTATGTTTTTTATTTAAAAAAGTAGTGTACGGAGAGGTTACAGTTGCATGAGTAAGGTAATGAGTACATTTCCTATCGAGCATTGTTACCTCCTCCTTTGTTTATAACCTACCATCCCTACCGTCCCAAACTCCCCAACTCCCCCCTCCCTGCTAAGTTGTAAAGTTCGTTTTCAACATAGTGTCTTGAACATCTCATTGTTACGATGGATCAACCTTTATCCTTGTTTCAGCATTTTGTTATTTCCCTTCCCCTCCCCAAATTAGAAAAATGAATATACAAGTGCAGGGTACTGATGTCAAATACAGTGAAAACAGTGGTTATACCGTGGGGGAAGAACATAGAAGAAAAACAAAAAAATCATATAGTATATTTTAGATACATTAAAAACAATAGCTAGAAAGAAAAAAAACAAGCTCTGTCCCTATCTTGGGATTCATTTCACTTAACATCATCTTATATGGTTATGTGTACATAGATAGAAATGCAAATCCAAAGAACATTGATGAGGGAGCTAAAATTAGAAAATGGAAGAAAGACAGCCTCTTCAATAAATGGTGCTGGCAAAATTGGTTAACCACTTGTAGAAATGTAAAGCTAGATCCTTATATATCACCCTGCACCAGAATCAACTCCAAATGGATCAAAGACTTCGAAGTCAAAGCAGATACCCTGAAAACAATACAGGAAGGAATAGGAGAAACTCTAGGGCTCCTTGGCACAGGTCAAAAATTTCTTAATAGAGACCTAGAAACACAACAAATCCAAAATTGGCTGGACAAATGGGATTGCATGAAATTGCAGAGCTTCTGCATGGCAAAGGATATAGCTAGCAATATCAATAGAGAGCCCACAGATTGGGAGAAGATCTTCACTAGCCATACAGTGGACAAGGGTCTCATATAGAAAATATACTTTGAACTCAAAAAATTAAATCTCCCAACAACAAATCCTCAAAGAAATTAAAGACTTAAAGAGAAACTTCTCTGAAGAGGAAATAAGAATGGCCAATAGACACATGAAGAAATCCTCAACTTCTCTAGCCATAAAAGAAATGCAAATCAAAACAACTTTGAGATTTTACCTCACCCCAGTTAGAGTGGCTAGAATCAAGAAATCTAATAACAACAGATGCTGGAGGCAATGTGGCAAAAGGGAACCCTACTGTATCATTGTTGGGATTGTATACTTGTTCCACACCTTGGAAAGCAGTATGGAGGTCCCTCAAAAGACTATACATAGAGATCCCCTGTAACCCAGCAATACCACTTTCAGGCATTTATCAAAACGATCACAAACAAGGCTATACTAAAGCTACCAGCACAACTATGTTTATTGTAGCATTATTTACTATAGCTGAGATATTGAACCAACCCAGATGCCCCTCAGTAGATGAATGGATCAAGAAAATGTGTTATATAGTGGAATTCTATACCTCCATCAGAAAGAATCATATAGCCTCATTTGTTCAGAAATAGACTTGGAAAAAGTTATACTAAGTGAAGTAAGCCAAGCATAAAAAAGCATAGGTCGCATGGTTTCCCTTATTTTCAATAGCTAGTATATGTCTGGAACAAGCAGAAAAGTTCAAAAGCTATGTACATATGACAATATAAGATGATGTTAAGTGAAATGAACCCCAAGATAGGGACACAAGAGGTTTTGTGTTTGGTACTCTTCTCCTTAATGTACTTATAGTGTAGTATGTGATTTTTTTGTTTCTTTTGTATGTTCCTCACCCATGGTATAACTGGTTTTCAGTGTATGTGATTCTGGTGCCCTGTATCTTATATATAATCTTCACTTTTCTAATTTGGGGTGAGGAAGGGAAAAAACAAAATCCTTAAATAGGGATAAAGGTTGACCCATTGTAACAATGTGATGTACAAGACACCATGTTGAAAATAAACTTTACAACTGCGGTGGGGAATGGCAGGAGGGGGAGTAGTTGGGGATGTGGGGAAGGAAGGTATGGTAGGGTAAAAACATAGGAGGAGGCAACAATGCTCAATAGGAAATGTACTCATTACCTTAGTCATATAATTGTAACAACTCTGTGCAGTATTTTTTACAATAAAAAACATAAAAAGACTAAAAAATGATTAAAAACATAAAAGTGCAGTGGGAAATATTTATCAACTAAAATTCTTGTCATTTATTTTAAAAGTATAAACGTGGGCTGTCAGTGTGGCTCAAGTGTTATGGCACCTACCTAACAACACAAGGACCTGAGTACAAATCTCAACACTTTCAATGGAACAAAGCAAAAGAAGAAAAATGTTTAATAGATATCTAGTGTATATGGTAGTTTTTGAGCCTAAAAGATATACCTAAACATCGTCCAAACATATGTGGAAAATACAGCTAGAAAACTTCATTTTTTTATAGTTCTAGAGCACTGCAGACTGATTAACAGCTTGGTATTATATGGTTGATATAATTTGATCCATTTTCATTGGATACTGCATTGTCTTACTAAAAAAATTGACATTATTTTAGTACTTGATATATTATGACAGTGTGTGTCTGTAATTTCCTTCAAAAGCTTAATATCCATCTTGATGATATTGTCACATGGCAGAACCTTTAATATATGGAGACTAATAGATGGTCTTCAATCCACTGAGATTATGTTGTTGAGAGGGATAGAGGGAACCTAGGGTCTTCATTTATTTTTTTGTGTTATATCTATAGTGTTTTGCTCCCAAGGTACTCCTTTTATAAGCCAAAATAAATCTTTTTTTTCTTAAGCTGATTACTAAGATATTTGTAAGTGACATAAACCTAAATACCTCTATTTTTGATAAAGGTTTGATTATTATGTGTAAGCTAAAAATCTCATGAATTTCAAATGAGCATGAGAACAGGAAATTGAATATTCTCAGTGTTAACTGATTCTTGTCACAAATAATAGTCAAATCTAGAAAATTTAAATAATGAAATTGCATAATTTGAACTTTAATATTTCATATGTATTTGATAAAAGCTATAAGCTGCCAGAAAGATTTTTTCCATTAATTTAGTAGCATAATGATTGAGTAAGGATTAAATGACAAGAGGAGACAGAGTTGAAGCTGTGATTTCTGAGGTTAAAATTTGTACTCTAATACTGTGAGCTCAAATTCAAAAACCATTGTTGTCACAGGCTGACATTTCATTTTAGTATAGGTGAAACCTCATTCTTCCATTAAACTATTGACTTTATCTCAGAAAAATAACATTTTATTACAATATATTAAAACTGCTACTAAATTTTTTCATTGATATTTCTGTATATGTATTTAATGTATTTTGATTAAATTCATCTCCTTTATTAGTCATTCTTACCTCCTCCTTAATTTTAACCAATTTTAACAGGTGGTATTTTGCTGTTTTCATAAATGCATATAAAATTCTCTATTATATTTATGCCCTAATACCCTCTCCTATTACCTGGCAGATTCAACTAGGTCCCCACAAAAAGTAATAATTTTCTTCACAAAGTTCTTGAAAAAGAAACTGAGTTTTTCCAAAATCGACACTTTATTTAACAAATGAAATATTATCCAAAGTATTCATCAGTTTATAACTCAATTTAAAATCTAACCATGATCAATATTTTAGTAGTTGTAGGATTTACCTTGCATCTAGAGAAAATTTAAGGTTCATCAAACTGTGTTACATTGAAAAACATGAAAAGATGATTTTGGTTAATAAAAGTCTGATATTTAACATAAATTTTGACATACTCTAAATAAAATTAGAAAATATGTCAAAGACTATATATTTTTAAGTTGCAAATTTTTATATTCATTTTTAATAATTATCTTTAATTTAATGGCCCAGGTAAAGATTTAAATCAAAAGTAATTGTCTAATATACTTGATAATGGGCCACTCATATATAACAGTAGAGAAAATTTGATTTTTGTGTTTACAATTTGATACATTAAGTTTTCATTATTATTTTAATACATTTCGCCAGATCCTCAGCCAAGTAAAATTGTGTTCATTTTTCATTTTCTTTTTAGAAAAGTGATATTATAGGAAAGAATGAAATAGAAGAGAGAGAGAGAGAGAGAGGGTTATATATGTATATATATATCATACATGTATATGGTTTTAAAACTTTTACTTTTAAAATATTAACCTGTTTGTTTTAGCTGTACACAATATTGAGGTATTAATAAAATAATATTTTTAAACCTTTTATGAGCCAAATGTGGTAATATTTATCACCAAATGAAACTCTTCATGCTATGCTAATAATAACTTGCCTGAATACTAACAATGGAAAAGAAGATCAACACAGCTATGTTCTAGAAGTGTTATAAGCAACTGATAGAAATGAGATGTGGACATCTTATGTATGTGGCAATATGGCAGTATATGTTTTACAAACTATCTATCTCCTTTTACAAAGGAACCAAAAAAGAGGTAAAAATATTTAAAAAAGTTGAATCTATTATATAAACCTCAGAAAACGGATATCGTTAGAAGATAAAAATAACAGGACAGAATGAATCACAAAGGCAGATTGAAGCCCACAGCAGTACTGGTGTCAATTGACACTCTCTGCTTTTAATGGGTCAGAAGTAAAGGAAAAGGGACAGAGCCTGGCATCCATGCAAGATAGGAAGTTGGATTGAGGGCTCTACATGAAGTATTTCTATCTAAAAAGCCACATGCTCAGAGTTTGCTTGAATGAGATAAAAGTTATCCCAACTGAGGGAGATAGTTTAAAACACCTGCTTATCTTGATTCTTTAAAAAAAAAGGGAAAGGGGAAAAAAAGCTTTCATGAGGATTCTAAAACACAAACTAGCCTTCATGTGAACTTAAAGACTGAATCCAATTATCTATGTGGACCAGCAAAAAGTGAAACTGAGATACAAAAATAATGCCAGGAAATGGTACACTTGAAAGATCTAAATCCTGGCTCCTTCATCGAATCAAACTAGCACATGCACACAACAACAATGAATCTAGCAACTTCATAAACGGATACCATTGAGTATCTGGTAGTGATTCAAAGGATACAGTAAAGAAGGAAATATGTAACTATGTAAAAGCTACACAGTTGGAAAAATGTATCTTATTTTTGCTCAACCATGCCTCACACCCTTCTCAGATTATAATAATCTTCTTTAGGAGAAAGTAGGAGCTCAGTTTACAGCTAACTTCCCTCAAGTGGAAGGGATTAGAGTACAATTTGTTTTATACATTTTCACTGAGCTGAGGAATGTCTTAAGGACTGATTTTTATTTAACTCAGTCAGATCTTAGATGTGCAAAAGAGATGGGCAATATTTATAAAAGTAGCTTGGGACAAGAAATTGAAGATGTAAAGCTACAATATTAGAAATAATTATAATATTAAAAAAATCATGATGAAGATAATGTTTGAGAAATTAAGACACTGAAAGACGTCCATGTATTCAGATGAATCAAAAGAAAAACACTGTCAAAATACACAATGAAAAATCCTTAGCTAACTTAAGCTTTCACCACTTGCTAATCCAAGGATTATATAACCCTGATTTAGTGAAAAAGAGACAGTATGAAAACTTTGACAGCATTTTTTATCTTATTCCTAAATTTCAACAATGAAAAAAGTGAAAATTTGCACAAACCAGAAAATTCAATGCATTCAACAGTAGAAACTAAAAAGTCACACACATTCTCTGAATAAGTGCATAAATCATGTTTATCCTAATCTAAACCAGTCTTGAACATGCTTAAGGAGACGAAACTACAGATAACAGATGATGAATTAAAGACAATTAGAAAAATAATAAATGAACTATAGATAATAAACAATACTATTATCAACAATACAAACAACAAATGTTACAGGTAGGAATGTAAACTAGTGCAAATACTATGAAAAATTAAGTTTGTTTAGAAACTAAAGATAGAACCACCATATGATCTAGTGATACCACTGCTTGGCAAATGTCTCATGTAATGTATGAAAATATAAGTTGCAATACCTGTATAATCATATTTAAAGAGGTATTATTCACAATAGCCGGAACATGGAATCAGCATAGCTAGGTATTAACTAATGAATGAATAAAGAAAAGTGCCATATATACATAATTGAGTATTATGTATAAATAAAACATAACTAGGTCATTTGCAAGAAAATGACTGGAATGGAAGATCTTCATGTTAAGTAAAATAACCAGTCTGAGAAAGACATATCTTGCATATTTTTTCTCATAAGCAAAGTTTTGCCTTTCCAAAAATGAGAAAAATGTAAAATTGGTTCTGTTTTAAGGTAGATGGAAATGTAGAGAGGAAAAATTAGAGGGTATTGAGATGAAAATGGTCAATGTACTATACACATTTATGAAAATAGAAAAATGAAAACTGCTAAAATTATTTTAAAAGGACAGAAAGGTGATGAATAGATCTGATAGGATGAATTGATCAGGGCACAATGAGTGCATGTATGGAAACACCACAATAAACCTCCTCTGCACAAATAATATATGCTAATAAAAACAAAAAAGAATAAAATTATTGTTAAAATAGTAATTGTGCAAATAAGAAATTCTGGAATGCAAAAATAACAAACTTTGAAATTTTTATTAGTATACTTGAGTTGTTAGGAGAGAAATAAATATGTAATCTGGACATGATGTTATTAAACACAAGAAACAACAAAACTGAAGAAAAGTAGCAGAAATTAAGGAATTTATAGGAAATAAATTAAGGAATAAATACATTAAGGAATTTATAGGAAATACCACCAAGTTAAAACATCATAGGAATCTCAAAGAAAAGTGGAGAAGAGTATTCTATTCAAAGCATAAATAAAAATAATTATGTTCCTTATACAATCAGACAAAATGTAGTTTTAGCTTGGTGTTGGTAGCTCACACCTGTAGTCCTGGGATCACAGTTCAAAGCCAGCCTGGGCAGAAAAGTCTGTGAGACTCATCTCCAATAAACGACCAGAAAACCAGAAGTGGTGCTGTGACTCAACTGGTAGAGTGCTAGCCTTGAGCTGAAGAGCTGAGGGACAGTGCTCAGGCCCAGAGTTCAAGTCCCATAAATGACAAAAAAATATGTACTTCTATTATAAAACTGTTTTAGCATACAAAGAACATTACATATTGGTAAAACTGGTTATTTCATGTTCAAAATAGTATAATAATTACAAAACTCCATGTACCAAGTATCAAAGTTTCAATTCAGGAAGCAAACAGATATAATTTGAAAGGAAGAAAGACAGAGCTTATAAAGACTTCTTTATCCTATTGACCATAATAGCTAGGTTAATCTTATGGATCTATAAGGAAACAGGTTTTTAATACAACAATAGAACATTTGTATTTAACAGACTTATACAGAACACTCCATTCACCAATAGCAGAATGTATATTTTCTCAGGTATATATGAAATATTCTACAAGATAAAACACTTTTAAATAACAAAACAAATCTCAATAAATTTAAAATATATAAAACATAATACATATGTATACCAAACAATAAAACTATGAGTAAAATGTAGTAGAGACCCAGTAAATTTCAAAAATATGTAAAAATTAAAATACAGTCTTATTTGAAATTAAATAATATAGAATCCATTTATTAAAATCAATTCATTAATATAATTTTAGAGAGTTCTCTTGGGCCCATTCACAGTTCAAAAATTTATTTTTATAAATTATTTATTGAAAAATAATTGAGAAGGTAACTTAAGTTCTTAGTAACCTTTTACAAAACATTGTTTCACAGACTACTCAACTTCACTCATGTTTCATTAGAATAATTTATTAAATATCATGCAAAAACACAAAAGATGTTAAACCATAAAATTTTTATCTAGTCAAATAATATATAGTACTAGGGAAAGCAATTTTATTTTAATATGAAACTATGGTTGAGATTGGCATTTTTCTTTCAGTTACAGTTATATATATGTATATACACATATTAAATTGAATGAGGAATATACATACTGATTTTCATAATAGTTGGACAAATTTACATCCTTATGAACAGCCTATAAGAGTTCTTTTTTCCTAGTTAATGTTAGTTGATTTCTGGATAGTAATTCTGAATAATATGGAATATTAATATAGTTTTTATTTGCATTTCATTGCTGGATAAAAATGTTGAATTGCCTCCAAAATATTTATGGTTTATTTGTTCATTTTCAAGAAATGTCCAAATCATTTCATTCTTTATTGATTGGATTTATTATTTGGTATTTAAGTTTTTGAGTTCTTTATACATTCTAAATATTAATAGTCTGCCAATAAATGCTAAATTTTTCCCTATTCTGTATTTTTATAATGTTACTTGTGTTTGATTTATGTTTGTTTTTAGCATTGCAAAAGTTTTTTAACTTGCAAAAGATTTTAAACTTGAAATCCCATTTGCAAATTATGTTCATCATTTCCTGAATGATTGGAATGGTTTCCAAAAAGTCACTATTACTATATATTGAAATGTTTTATTCTGTAGTGGTTTGAAAGCTTCCAGTCTTACATTAAGGTAATGGATGTATATGTGGTTGATTATATATAACATTAATGACTGGAATCTAGTTTCAGTTTTCCACATTTGGAGATCTAATTTTGTGGGCATTCATTGTTAACAGAGTATTCATTTTTCTAATAGATGTTTTATTACCATTTTATGAATAACTTGGATGTGATTTCATGGGCACAAACATTATGCCGTTCAATAGGCTTATTTGTGAGCCAAACAATGATGTTTTGATAATATTGCTCTGTGATACCTGTTGAAGTCAGATATGTTATCTCCAAGAAATGTTAATTTTGTTAGGACTGTTTGGCTTGTTTTTCTTTTTCCTCTTTTGTGCTTCAATATAAATTTAAGAATTTTTTTCTATTTCTGTCATGGCTGTAATGGAATTTTGATGGTGAATATGTGGAAGCTCTAAATTTCTTTCAATAATATACTCATTTTCACATAAATTCTGCTTTCTTCTTCACATTTTTCAGTGGTTCATAATTTTCTTAATAGATGCCTTCTCTCTCTTGGTTACTTTAATATTTTTTAAGTTTTGTTGTTGTTGTTATTCTGTTTTGTTTTGTTTTGATTTGATTTCCTGTCCTGGGGCTTGAACTCAGGGCCTGGGCTCTGTACCTGAGCCTCTCTGTGCTCAAGCCTAGCACTGTACCACTTGAGTGCCACTTGTGGCTTTTTCTGTGTATGTGGTACTGAGGAAAAGAACCCAGGGCTTCATGCATGGTAGGTAAGCATTCTACAACTAAGCCACATACACAGCATCTTGGTTACTTTTATCTGCAATTATGTTATTTTTATTTTTCATTGGTAATATTTTCTGATTTCTTGATCAGTTTGTTATTAACATATAGAAAATTCCATTAATAGTTGTACATTGATTTTGTATCCTTTTTTGTTGAAAGCATTTATAAGAACTAAGATTTGTGATGAAATGTTTGGGCTACTTTATGTATCATGGATAATTTTACTTCTTCCTTTCCTATTTGCATTAGTTTTATTGCTTTCTATTACAATGAATTTTAAATCTACAGAATAATACTAAGTGGAAAACCTTTTCATACATCCATGTGTGGAGTAAATATCTCACTTTTTTATTTATTAAAATGATGGTGTATTTTTTTTAT
Organism: Dipodomys ordii; assembly: GCF_000151885.1. NCBI lineage: Eukaryota > Metazoa > Chordata > Mammalia > Rodentia > Heteromyidae > Dipodomys > Dipodomys ordii. Next base: position 2,390,100 of record NW_012267419.1, read on the forward strand.
AAATATACTCTTTACTGTATTCAGACAGGTTCCTTCTATCATTGTCTTGTCTTAAGTTTTTAACCACTTTGGAGAAAGTTTATTTAACTACAGAGAAACTGTTGAATCTACATTGTTGAATGGAGTACTTTTGTGTATATCTGTTAAGTCCATTGCACAATTTAATTCTGACATTCCTTTGCTGATTTTTTAAATTTAGGCGAAACCTCTATTGAGAATAGTGATGTATTGGTATCTTCCTTTATTATGATGTCAGACCTATATGCTCTTTATAACCAATAATGTTTAATTATATTCATGTACCAGCATGCAGTATGCATGTTATTAAAATTGTTATGTATTTTGTTGGATTTTCTATTTGTGTACATATAATGAATTAAGTTCTTTATCTTTTCTGCTTAATTTTGGTTTAATAACCGTCAGATATGAATAAAATTATTGATGCGTTCAGATGTTTGATGCATCATTTTCCATTTTTCCACTATTAGTTTCTGTCATTCCAGTGATCTGAATTTCTTGCAGACAGAAAACATTTGGATCTTATTTTTTATGACAACCAGTTATTCAGAATACATTCGTTGGATACATTGGTCAATTAACATTCAGGGTTGGTATTGAGAGAATATTTAGATAAGGTGAGTTTTGGAATTTTCTTGGTTATTTTTCTGATTATTTCCAGAACTGTCTTTGTTCTTCCTTAGTCATCTTAGAAATTTTCTAGTTTATTGAGCTTAATTTGTTTTTTATTTTTTCTAGTGAGCATCTTTTCATCTCTTACTATTGACAATGTTATTATTGCCTGAATTCTCATGTTTGTGACACTCATTCCTTCCTCCATGTATAGAATAGCTTTAAGTGATGGCTATAGTGCTGGCTTTCAGGTCAGAAAATGCCTGAGTGTCTATCTTGACTGGCCCTTAGTTCACCATGGATTTTAAAGGATAACTTTACCACATAGAGAAATCTTGGAAGGCAGTTATTTACTTTTCAAGCTTGAAGTATATCATTCCATTTTCTTAGCTTTTAAAGTTTCTTTTGAGAGATCTGGTGTAATTCTGATGAGTATGTCTTTCTATTATATCTTTTGATATTCTTTATTCAGGCTGTAGTTTTGTATTTTGGCTAAAATATGAATAGAAAGTATTTGCTGATAAATTCTAACTTCTTAAATTTCTCCTGTACATGAATGTTCACATCATTTCCTAGATTCAGGAAATTTTCTGTTGCAATTTCATTGAATTAATATTCTATGCCTATGTTTGTAGTTCAGATCATCTTCATGCATGAATATTCTTTGGTTTTGTACTTTTATCAAATCCAATAGTTCTTGAAATTTGTTATGATTGCTTATTTTCTTTTTATTGCTATTTTAACATAATATTTTGACAGTTATCATTAGTTCCTCATATTCCTTTGTTTTGCTTGTGTTGTTTGCTGGTGATGCTCCTACTGTTTTAACAAGCTTTCATCACAAACATTAACATATTTACTTTCAAAATCCAATTCTTTGCTTAAATTCTAATAAAATTTGTTGGATTTTAGAGTCTTGAACTGATTTCTTTATTTCATTTTTCTTTTTGGGAATCCTATTTGAAGATGTTTATTCATATGTTTTTGAATGAAATGTATATTCATTCCGCCACTATGGAAATAAGCACAGAAATTCATTCTCAAAATAAAACGAGAACAACAAAATATTTGGTTATATCACTACTGGACAGATACGCAAAGGAAGAAAAAAATATGTATACAAATGAGACACATACTTTTATTCCCATGTATAAAAAGGCACTAACACTAATACTCAAATTACTGAAACAAAATGGTGTTGCCAAAATTGGTTAATCACCTGAAGCAAACTATAGATGCTTATATATCATCCTGCACCAGAATCAACTCCAAATTGATCAAAGACCTTGGAATCAAAGCAGACACCCTGAACACATTACAGGACTTAATAGGAGAAAACCTAGGTCTCCTCAGCACAGGCTGAAATTTTCTTAATAGAGACCAAGAAGGACAACAAATCAAAGAAAGGTTGGACAAATGTGAGTGAATGAAACTGCAGAGCTTCTGCACGGCAAAAGACATAGCTAGCCAGATCAATAGAAAGCCCACTGATTGGGAGAAGATATTCACTAGCCGTATATCAGACAAGGGTCTTATATCTAAAGTATACTTGGAACACAAAAAATTGAATCCCCCAACAACAAATCCTCAAATACCTCAAAAGACTCCACATACATATACTAGATATTGCAAATAAAGGAAACCATGGGACCTATGTTTCTTTGGGCTTGGCTTACTTCACTTAATATAATTTTTTCCAAGCCTTTCCATTTCCTAACCAATGGGGTAATGTCATTCTTTCTGATGGAGGCATAGAATTCCATTGTGTATATTTATCACATTTTCTTGATCC
>NW_012267419.1:2393051-2406639 GCF_000151885.1 Dipodomys ordii
AACCCCTGCTTTCACTATATTTGATGTCGGTATAATTTGTGGAGAAGGGGAAAACAAGTAGTTAAAGGATACAGGTGGACCCATTGAAACAATGAGAAGTACAAGTTGTCATGTTGAAAACGAACATTACAACTTTGGTGGGGAGGGGGAGGATTGGGTGAGGGGAGGGGTGGTGGCTGGGAAGGGATGTGAAGGGTAAACAAAGGAGGAGGCTGCAATGCTTGATAAGAAATGTACTCATTATCTTGCTCATGTAATTATAATCCCTCTGTACAGTATGGTCACAATAAAAAAATTTTTAAAAAAAGACTCCACATAGAACTCCCCTATGACCCAGCAATCCCTCTTTCAGGCATTTACCCAAACTGTCACAAACAAGACCATACTAAAGCTACCAGCACAACTATGTTTATTGCAGCATTATTTACCATTGCTAAGTTATGGAAGCAACGCAGATGCCCCTCAATAGATGAATGAATCAAGAAAATGTGGTATATATACACAATGGAATTCTATGTCCCCATCAGAAAGAATGTCATTGCCCCATTTGTTAGGAAATGGAAAGACTTGGAAAAAATTATATTAAGTGAAGTAAGCCAGGTCCAAAGAAACATAGGTCCCATAGTTTCCCTTATTTGCAATAACTAATATATGTCTGAGACAAGAAGAAAAGGTCAGATAATTTGGTGTTAGGTGAAATGAACCCCAAGATAAGTATTCAAATGTTTTTGCTTTCATGCAATTGTTTCTAACATATTTATAAGATGATTTCTTTGTTGCTTTGTATGTCCCTCCCCCATGGTATAACCCCTGCTTCCATGTCTCCTTTCTATTCCTCCCATCCTCCCATCCTATCCTTTTCTTCTCTCAATATCATCTTTAACCTCAGATGATTTTTAATTTACAATTTTTAAATTTAAATTTTTGTTTTTCTATTTTTCTTGTCTTTTAAAAAATCTCTCTCCTATCATTCTGTCCAATCCATTTCCCTCTTTGAGATAAGGACTTTGTTAATTTCACTCTCCTTTTACCTCTCCACAGCCCTCTAATCCTATTTTCCCCCACATTTCTAGCTAAACATAATATTTTCTCATTTGCCAAATTCTTCTTTGCTGTTCTTAGCCTATTAATCCATAGTTGTTTGATGTTGAATAAATTGTATCTGTTAAACTAGATTATATCTGCAGCCTTTTGACATTGCAACTACAGGACTTTGGTTGACACTTGCCTTAAAATAGTGTTCTAACCCAAAGTTGATGTTACTTTCAAACCAAATGGGCAGAACAAGTCAGAAAAACACAAGAAAAATGACAAGTCCGTGTATCTCAACTCCCACTCATGATAATCAGGCCCCTCCAGCATTTGTTGTTGTTAGTTTTCTTGATTTTATGGACATTCTAACAGGTGTAAGGTGGAACCTCAATGTTGTTTTGATTTGCATTTGTTTTATAGTCAGAGATGTTGAGCATTTCTTCATGTTTCTCTTAGCCATTCATATTTCCTCTTCAGAGATGTCTCTTTTAAGGGATTTAGCCCCATTTTTTAGTAGGGTGGTTGTTTCTATGGGGGTTTATTTGGGTACCCAGCAATCCCACTTCTGGGAATTCACCTAAATGATGAGAAACTAAGCCATATTAAAACCAACAGAACAATGATGATCATCACAACATTATTTACCATAGCCAAGATATGGAACCAACCCAAGTGCCCCTCAGTAGATGAATAGATCAAGAAAATGTGGTACGTATACACAGTGGAAGTTTATGCTTCCATCAGAAAGAATAACATTGTTCCATTCATAAGAGAATGGAAATACTTGGAAATTAATGTTAAGAGAAGTAAGCCAGACCCAAAGAAAAGCAGATTGCATGATTTCCCTCATTTGTAAGAACTAGAATATGTATATGATATTCTTAACAGAGGCTCTCAATAACTCAAGTGCTTAGTGCATAAGACTACATATAAAGAAGCATATTATCATAAACGCCAACTTATGGAAACAAGAGCTTCTCATTAAAACCTGTATATAACTTGTTCTTTTTCTCTATTGTTGTTGTTTTTTCTTTCTTGATTTCTCTTAGTTTTTTTGTACCTCATGTTTTACATAATAGATAATGCAATATATAAAAGGGAAAGAGAATCACAGAAACAGCAGAACAATAGTTGAACCACACCAACATTGATACTCTCGACACCATATTGGATATGAACAGTAGAACTTGGGGGGAGGTATAAGGAGGGGTAATTGGGACATATAGAAGGATGGGGTAACAATGATTAAATACAAAGTTACTTATTGCTTTACCTATGTAATTGTAACCTCCCTGCTCATCAAAATAAGCAACAGAAAATGAGAGGGAAAGTGGTTCCAAGGGGAGAATGGTAGACAAAGGAATGGGGGTGGGGGGAGAAGGTAGGATGCCATAAAGAATTCATTGCATATTCCATAAAATAAAGAATTTTTTGCTGGTTATGGGCTTGAATTCAGAACCTGGGTGCTGTTCCTGAGCTCTTTTGCTTGAGGCTAGTGTTCTACGACATTGAATCTCTGTGCCCCTTTCAGTTTTTGAGTTTCTAATTAGAGATAAGAGTCTCACAGAGACTTTCCTGTTTGGAGTGACTTTGAAACACAATCTCAGATCTCAGCCTCCTAAGTATCTAGGATTACAATCATGAACCATGGGTGCCTGGCTTAACCATATTTTTATTTAGACAAAATTATGGAATATTTTTGCGAAATCTTCAAAATTATTGATTATGCAATTGATTTACCCTAGAGGATGTATATGTTTACAAGGATATTCCACTACAGTGACCTGGTCATATCATCTATTTCTCTAACAGTCAAAGTAAAATGACCATTGGATCAATCGATATTGGAAGTTTAAACAGGAATCACTGGCACTTTGTAAGTTTGTAGTGTTGCCTTTTTACATAGTATAGAAAGCCTGCTATGTCTAAGTCTTTTCATACACCACAGTATGTTTCCTCAAGTGATAATAATCGTCTCTGTCTTAGGCTTTTAGTGAAACTAGGGAATATTCTTTGAATATCTCATCATTGTTAATTTAGATTTGGGGTGGAATCACAGCAACTCTGATACGGAAAAGCCTTTAAATGAAATAAATTATTTAAAAAGATTTCACATCTTTATGCTTTAAAATACCTTTAAGATCAGAGTTCATAATAATCAAATAAAGCAATATTTGAATATTTTATTTAATAATTGACTTCTACAGTTTAGGTACTGTGACAGATGGTGAGTATAGGATGTAGAAGAAAAATGCTACAGTCTAATGAAGAATGAAGGCACAAACCAGGGTTTCCATATGTAAGTGCATAATTTGTGTATTGTGCTTTGTTCTGTAAATGTAATAGTATTAAAGAAAATAGCAAGGCAGACCCAAATTAAATTAAGTATGCATGTCACTTGAAATATCTAACAGCAGATCACTGTTCCTACATTGGAGAATTTACAAAAAATCTTTGTGCAGTCATTATTAAACTACCGAGTTTAGGGAAACTAGAACAGTAGTACTGCAAACTATTAATAATCTCAGACATGTTATCAGTCTTCAATTAGCTTGTACTGAGTTTGGGCACTGATAAGAAGCCGAAGGCCAGGAAAACAGTGATATGATTGGTGAACTGCAATTCAAAAGTGACAGAAAATTTGGCAAGAATTTTGGCAGAAACCTGGGTAACCTCAGGTCAATAGCTAGTTTTATCCTCAGAACATTTGCTCATTACAAAGTCTATGTGAGGGTTGGAATCTAAATACCAAATGGGGAATATTTAGACATGAGGAGTGACATTCTTTTGGCAGTTTTCTTAGAAAAACAGTTTGGGGATAAAAGTCAGGAAAATACACTGGCCTCTTAATTGAAGACCATGAAGGAACAAATATAACTTAAAGATAGATCAGTTAGCCAAACCTTCAACCCAGACCCAAATAAGCAAATGAAAGATTGTATGAAGTTTATCAATCAGTACTATATTTGTTTAGTAGAACAAAGAGTTAAACTTCCACCAAAAACAGTTAACATGTCCAGCAGCAAGTCAAAAGTGCTAAGTAAATTATATATCATGGGTAAGAATATTGAAAGGATGTTGTTGATCAAGATGAATTGCATTCATAAATGGCTGTATTAAATGGCAAAACATTTCTACAACTACTTAAATATAATAAAATTTAAAAATTAAAAACAAATACTAGATCATGACACAAAGAGGAAAAGACCTAAAGATGACTAGTAATGTTGCAGATGTGAACATTATTTATAATGAAGTTTAAATAATTATAACTAATGTGTTAAAGAAATGAAAGCAATATGAACAATATAGATTTTTAAAAATAAATAATTTCATCAAAGTATTATAATCTATTAAGGAGGAGACAACCAGGAGATTCTAACTCTGGAAATATAATACCTGGAATAAAATATACTGAGATGGGTTAACTACTATTCATATAAAGACATCAGTGAATTGGAAAATGATTATTAGGAAAAATACACAGAATAAACAACTAATAAACTGTAAAAATACAGCATAATAGAAGCATTAGATTCATTAAAAGGTCTTTATTTATCACAATTGGAGCAGTAGAAAGAAAAGAGTCAAATAATGACCAAATGGCTAAAGTTTTTCCTTAATTGCTTAAAGACATCAATCTACAAGTTTAATGTGCCTTTGAACAATAAGCAAAGTAAATTCAAAGAAAAGTAACAGAGGGTATATGGTAGTAGACTGCTTTTAGAAATATTGACTTTACTATAAGAAGTCAGAGAAAACTAGCAATTACATTTTTTAACAGACTAGACAGAAAAAAACATGGCCATCTTGAAATCTTTAAAGAAAATAGCCATAAAGCTACAATTCTTTACTTATATAAATTATTATTTTGAAATGAAGGAAAGGTTATTCCATATGATCACAATCTAAAGTAGAATTTCTTCAATAATACAGAACTTAATATGGAACTTGATGTGTAGTTTAGTGGTAGAGTTTCAGCAGTGTGAAAAAGCCAAGTAAGAGTGCAAGGCAAGGTCCAGAGTTGAACTCCCAGCACTCCCAGCACTCTCTCTCTCTCTATCTCTCTCTCTCTCTCTCTCTCTCTCTCACACACACTCTCTCTCTCTCTCTCTCATACACATGCACACGCATACAAACACACAATAGAATTTTATAGCACAAAAATATATGTAGAGAGAGTTATGGAATTGGAGTAAAAATGAGCAGCCATGATAAAGGTTTTCATTCAATGTATGTGATGTTTGATCCCATATTTTGGAACAAATCAAAAACACATTTAAAAAGAAAAAGAAAAAGAACAACAGTGGAAGGGAATAAACTTCCAAATAGGTGTGGTGTTTATTAACCCAAATTCTGACTTTTAAGAAATTATTCTAGTGATATCATGACATATGGGATTATTCTCATATTTCATAGATCATTAGAGTGTAAGTGTTCTTTATTCAGACAAGGAACATTAGCAGATACAATTTCCCACAGTTCCATGCTATGTGTGGCTTTTTGAACAAATATCACCAGCCACAAGGTAGCATATATTTCTCTATTCTCAATTCCCATTTTGTTCATGTGAGGCAGCTAATAAAATCTGTATTCTCCCATTTTTCTATGTCTGTGTTATGGGAAAGCTATTAAAATGCACTTAGTAGCTGAGTTGCAACTTAGTCCAGCTCACTGAGGTACAAACCTCAGAAAGTGGTCATTATTGATATATCTCATTATCTCTCAATGGGAACTTCAGAATATATGGGGAAAAGAAACAACTAGAAGGCACATTTTGTTTCACACATACACATCCATACACATACAAAACAAAGATACTACCACATAGGAAGACTATGGTTGGGCTAGCCATGATGGTTCACTTCTCAAATTTACCTTCTCTAGTTCATAATAAATAGCTCAAAATTTTGTTAGAAAACAGTATTAGGATAGAGAACATGCTTCCCACCTAAGGGTACCAAAGTTCAATGGCTCAGTGAAATAATGTGTCAGAGCGAAGATAGAAAGGTCAAAAAGAATAGATCAGTTAGCTACCATACTAGTAAGGTAAACTTAAGCATGATAATACAACAAATAAGTTAGAAGTTCAGAAACCTAAGAAGGATTTTTTAATATATATGTATTGTAAAGATACTGTACAGACTGGTTACAGTTACATGAATAAGGTAATGAGTACATTTCCTATTGAACATTGTTACCCCTCCTTTGTTTTTCCCCTACCATCCCTTTTTTCCCTACCTCCCCACCCAACACCTTTCCACCATTCAGCTGAAATTGTAAAGATCATTTTCAACATATTATCTTGTACATCTCATTGTTACAATGGGTCAAACTGTATCCTTATTTAAGCATTTTGTTTTTTCCCTTCCCCTCCCCAAATTAGTAAAAAATGTATATACAAGATTCAGGGCATCAGAATCAAATACAGTGAAAACAGGGGTTATACCATGGGGGACAAACATACTAAAGAAACAAAAAAATCACATAGTACATTGTAAATATCTGAAAAACAATAGCAAGAAAGAAAAAAAAACACTTGTGTCCCTATCTTGTTGTTCATTTCACTTAACATCACCTTCTATGGTCATATGTACATAGCTTTTGAACTTTTCTGCTTGTCCTAGACATATAATAGTTATTGCAAATAAGGGAAATCATGGGACCTATGTTTCTTTGGGCCTGGCTTACTTCACTTAATATAATTTTTTCCAAGTCTTTCCATTTCCTAACAAATAGGATGGTGTCATTCTTTCTGATGGAGGCATAGAATTCCAGTGTGTGTGTGTGTGTGTGTGTGTGTGTGTGTGTGTGTGTGTGTGTGTGTATGTGTGAGAGAGAGAGAGAGAGAGAGATTTTCTTGATCCATTCATCTACTGAGAGACATCTGGGTTGATTCAATATCTTAGCTATGGTGAATAACGCTGCAAAAAAACATAGCTGTTCTGGCAGCTTTAGTGCGGCCTTATTTGTGATCATTTGGGTAAATGCCCAAAAGTGGGATTGCTAGGTCATAGGGGAGCTCTATGTGGAGCCTTTTGGGGAACCTCCATACTGCTTTTCAAAGTGGTTGAACGAGTTTACACTCCCACTAACAATGGAGTAGGGTTCCCTTTTGGCCACATCCCCTCCAGGATCTGTTATTATTAAATTTATTGATTATAGCCATTCTAACTGGGGTGAGGTGGAATCTCAATGTTGTTTTGATTTGCATTTCTTTTATGGCTCGAGAAGTGGAGCATTTCTTCACCTGTTTATTGGCCATCTAGGAAGGATTCTTTTAAGAAAAGAAAACAATAAAAAATTCACATAAAAATACAAGTATGCAGGAAGGTTAAAGACTGCAGGAATTAAGGACACTGCTGTAGTTTATAGGAAGCACATCAAACATTGGGTAGTGAGGGGGAATCATCCCTCACTGAAATACATCAATTAATAGCTAGATAGATAAGCAAATAACAATAATATGCATGACTGAAGGAAACAATATCTGGAGTAGCTATAATATAGTGTCTACAACTTCAATTTTAAACAAGATAGTATGATTCATGCAAAAATAAGATATTGTGAGCAATACACAGGGGAAAAGACCAATCAACATAAATGGTCATTGTTGAGTCCAGATAATCATTTAGAAAAAAAAATTGCCAAAACAGCTATGGAGATATTCTGAAAATTCTAAAGCAAACCATACTGAAAGAATTAAAGAATGTATAGTGATAGTTAATCATCAAATACTGTTATCATGGAAATTATTTTATTAAGGAAATGATTTATTATAGAGATCATGAAAGTTGTAAAAGAATTTTTAAAATAAAATTATAATATAAAGTTTAATAAGTAATCTCAATAGTAGAATTCATTTGTAGTAGAATCAACCCAATTGAATATACATCAAGAGAAATTATGCTTTCTGAATAGAACAAATATGAAATAACATAAAAATACCTGTAGAAATTTGGGATAACTTTAAGTGAACGATCATAAAGAAAAAAGGAAGTATGAATACATATATATACATATATTCATGTATATCTTTTATAATATGTACATAATAAATTTATAGAAAAGATAATTTACATATAAAAATTCAACAGTCATTGCAACTACAGCTTTCCTCTTACAACAAATTCTGAATGCTAGCATAGCATACATAAGTAATTAAATACTAGGCTCTTCAGCTGTAAAGGTTATTTTCTATAGCTTCCCAGAGTAGTATAAGAACAAAATATTGCCGGGTGCCTGTGCCTCATGCCTGTAATCAAAGCTACTCAGGAGGCTGAGATCTGAGGATTGAGGTTCAAAGCCAGCCTGGGCAGTAAGCTCCGTGAGACTCTTATCCAATAAACCATTAGACAACCGTAAGTAGAGCTGTGGCTCAAACAGTAGAGCACTCTCCTTAAGCTGGAGAGCTCTGGGACAGTGTCTAGGCCCAGAGTCAAGCCTCGACCGACAATATTCACAGTGAACAGTGGTGATTGTGGTTCTAACCCACTCCTATGACACCTCATGTAGATGGGATAAGATCAAAGCTGTGAATGTCTACAGTCATCACACAACTGTAAGGTTACACAGAATTCTCTTATGGTCTACGTACCACATCTCTACAATAACTAGGGAAGAAAAAGACGACCACATTACCAAGAATTTTGTTGTGTGGTACAAATCAGATCAATAGCTACCACAATGTTCACTCAGCAACTTATAAGGAATATAACCTAGTGGTCGTGCTAGCAAACAGAATAAAGAAACCTGCCATACCCAGATCCAGAGCAAAGGCATCAGATATACAAGAAACATGAAAAAAGAATCTTTGCTAGTTGAGGGAAATTATCAACTATCCCAGTCATAATCATAACAATGGTATAAGCAATCAAGATTTTTAAAGAATACTTGAAAGAACAATAAAGTGATGACCTTTGCAAATGTGTAAACAATAAAAGGATGCAGCGATTAAAGACTCAATAAAGCTTAAGAAGAAAAATGAGATTCCAGAAATTTTATTTCTTATGAATACAAATGAATTTTTTTTAAATGTTAGGGTTGAGAACCATTGGCTTAGGCCTATCATCCTAGCTACTTGGAAGGCTGAGATTTGAGCATCATAGTTCAAAACCAGCTGGACAGGAAAGTCCATGAAATTCTTATTGTTAATAAACTAATTTTAAAAAGTCAGAACAAGTTATTATATCGAAAACAACCTTTACAACTTCGGTGTGGGAGGGGGGGATTGGGAGGCTTGACGGGGAGGATTGGGTGGGGGCATGGGGGGAGGATGGGAAGGGGAAACAGAGGAGGAGGCTACAATGCTTGATAAGACATGTACTCATTATCTTGCCCATGTAATTGTAACCCCTCTGTACAGTATTTTCACAATAAAAAAAAAACTCAAAAAAAAAGTAAGAAGTAGATCTGTGGCTCAAGTGGTAGAGAACAAGCCTTGAGCAACAAATATTCATGGACAGTACCCAGGTACTTTGTTCAAGTCCCTGGACCAACACCAAATCCATATCTAAATATATTATATATCATATATAATACATACATAATATATAGCATGTATTATGTATGATACAAATACTGTAAATACATATAACAGAAAATAAAATGACAGTTTGTCTAAATAATGTGTAGATAATTTAACAACAGTTTTTTTACTGTGAAAGTGATATACAGATGGGTTACTGTTACATATAAAGAAATGAATACAATTCTTGTTGAACATTGCAGCTTATTCCCTCCTTTACTCCTATTCTTCATCTCCCTTGACTCCCCTCTCCCTCACGTTGCAAAATTAATTCCCAACATAGTGTCTTGTATCACTGTTGCATAGGTTCACCTTTTGTCCTTTGTCTCATCATTTCTGTGATTCTCTTGCTCATCTCCAAATCAGATAAACTTATATATATTAGAATGGGTACTGCAATTAAAAAACAACAACAGTGAAAACAGGAGTATACGAAATGGGATTAAAAGACAAAAGAAACGACTATATGCAGCACATGAAAACAAAACCAAAAAATCCTCATTTCCACATCTGTAGTTCATTTCTATTAGCACTATTATAAGGTCATATGTACATAGCAATTGAGATATTGTGATCCTCTGTTAGAACTATCCTGAGCATATATCAACTATTACAAATAAAGTTTCACTTAGTATAATTTTTTCCATTTCCTTATGAATGTGGTGATTTCATTCTTTCTGATGGAGGCATAGAATTCCATTGTGTATAAATACATTTTCTTCATCCATTGATCAACTGAGGTGCAACTGGGTTGATTTCATAACTTAGCTGTGATAAAAAATACTGCAATGAACATAGTTGTGCTGGTAGCTTTAGTGTGGCCTTGTTTGTGCCCAGGAGTGGAATTGCTCGATCATAGGGGCACTTTTATGTTTAGTCTTTTGAGGAACTTCCATATTGTTTCTAGAATAGTTGAACAAGTTACACTTTCACCAACAATGTAGTAGTGTTCCCACCAGCATCTACTATTATTAGTTTCCTAGATAATGGGCAGTCTATCTGGGGTGAGGTGGAATCTCAAGGTTGTTTCGATTTTCATCTCTTTTATGGTGAGAAATGTTGAACGTTTCTTCATGTGTCTATTGGCCATTCTTATTTCTTCAGAGAAGTTTCTCTGTAAATCTTTAGCTCACTTATTAATGAGGTAGTTGTTAATTTGAGGATTTGTTTTGAGGAGGTTTAATTGTTTGATCTCTAAGTATATTTTAGATATGGGGCCCTTGTCTGTTGTGCAGCTAATGAAGATCTTCCCGTAATCTGTGGGCTTTCTATTTATCTTAATAGCTATGTCATTTGCCATGAGGAAGCTCTTCAATTTAATGCAATCCCATTTATCCAGCCTTTCTTTGATTTGTTATTTTAGAGTCTTTAAAATTGAGAAAGTTTTGACCTGTGCCAAGGAGCCTTAGTGTTTCCCTTATTCCTTCCTATGATAGTTTCAGCTTATCTGCTCTTACCTCGAAGTCTTTGATCCATTTGGAATTGATTCTGGTACAAGGTGATATATAAAAATCCAACTTCAGTTTTCTGCACATGCATAGCCAATTCTGCCAGTATCATTTGTTGAAGAGGCTGTCCTTCTTCCATCTTATTTTTTTGGTTCCCTTATCCAATATTAGGTGTTCATAGTTCTCTGGGTTCATTTCTGGATCTTCAGTTCTATTCCATTGATCCTCAAACCTGATCATGTGCCAGTAAAAGGCTGTTTTTATAACTATGACTTTGTAATAGACTTTGAAGTTTGGTATTGATCTTCCTCCAGTACTGTCCTTCTTGTTAAGGATTGTTTTTGCTATTCAGGGTCTTTCATTATTCCATAATAATTTTTTGGATTGCTTCCTCTATTTCACTAAAGAATGCTGTTAGGATATTGATGGATATTGCCTTGAACTTGTAGATAGCTTTTGGCAGCATTGCCATTTTCACGATGTTAATTCTCCCAATCCAGCAGCATGGGACATTTTTCCACTTCTTTAGTTCCGCTTTAATTTCCTTTTTCAGGTTTTTAATGTTTTCTTTAAAGAGGTCCTTTACCTCTTTGGTTAATTCATAGTATTTTGAGGCATTACAAAAGTAGTTGCTTTCCTGACTTGAGCTCTGTTCTTTTCATTGTTGGCATACAGAAAAGCTATTGATTTTTGTGGGTTAATTTTATATCCTGCTATTTTGTTGAAGTGTTGTATCTGCTCAGGTAACTTGAGAGAGGCATCTATGTGTTTCTTTAAATACAGGATCATGACACCTCAAAGAGAGTTTCACTTTCCCTATTTAGATTCTCTTTATGTTTGTCTCTTGCCTTATCGCTCTTTCAGGAATTATTTCTACAGTTTGTTCACATCAATATAATTTGTCAAATTTTTGAAAAAGTAGAAAATTTTTATATTTATCTCAGAAAACATAGACAAATAACTTTGAAAACATATTTGTGGTAGTGACATTGATCGATGTATTGTACTCATAGACTGAAACATTGGATTGAAACCCCTTTGTAAACTACTCAAAGTTAAAAATTAAAAGGAAAAGAATAAAAGAACATTTGTGATAAGAAGGCACAGAGGAAAGAAAGAAAACTAATCTAGGAAGTCTTACCTGCAAATCTTTTTTAGGAGGCATCATAGATAATAGTAAAATTTAAAATGTATGTTGCCATGTTCTACTGGACATTCAAAAACCTTTCAAAAATAGTTGAGGCAATTTAAGAAGAGCAAAACTGGCAAAAAATAAAGCAATTTAAGATGAACAAAACTAGAAAATATAAAACAATTATCAATCTCTGTTTTCAAATATTATTTAATTGAATGCATTTTGTACTTGTTTAAGTATATACATATAGACTGAAAGATAAAATACAGAATCTTGCATTTTTCTTATATCAGTCAATCCATTCTTGGAAGAAATACTTCCATGAGCTAGAAAAAATAATCTCAATTAATTGGAAATAGGAATCATGATATGACATTATCTCCTATGCAGTATTTAACCTGATTACCAGTATTTCTTACAGAGATTCTACATATGTCCAGTCAAATACTGCTTGAAAATATTACAAGGAATTTGAAAAGTTTTAAAACACATGATCTTTTATGGAATCCTGATTGCTTTCCCAGAGCATGAAATCACTTCATTGTCTTGCATATCCATATTATATCTAATACCTACCTATTAGTAACTACCGATCAGTAACTTCATCAATTAATTGGCTTGATTGTCCATGTGTCATAATTCTGTGATCCAGTAATACTAATTTTACTTCATAATGGAGCCACAGAACAAGAGAAGTATAATATGCCAAAGAGAAATCATGTTTTCTTTAATTACAAAGGTAAAACTTTCCAATTTAATAAGGAATGAAAATGGATGTACTGAGGTTGTTAAGGTCTGCAGTAAGGATGAATCTACTTTTTGTGAAGTAGTAAAGAAATTCCTGCTTGTATTGCTGTTACATCTTAAAGTGTAGTAGTTACAGTCACAGTATTTTATACGTATTTAAGATGGAAAATGCATTCAATTTGTGAGGTGAACACATGTACAGAAAATGTGTTGTAATAGTAAGTTGTTGACCTAAAGTGCATCAAGCCTGTAGACACTTCTCCAAGGGATTCCATGAAGTGAGAGATAGTATCTATAAATAGGGATTGTTAAAAGATTTGGAATAGGATTGAGTTGAAACATACAAAAAAAAACTGGCAAAACTTGGTCTGTTGATGAAGAGGTTGTTGCCACATTCTTAAAAGAAAAAAAAATAATTGACAAGATTTGTCATTTATACCAAGGCTTCAATTACAATGAAGGTAGTCTACTCTGGAAGATGACACCAGATAGAACAAATATTCACAAAAGAACAAAGGAAGCACCAGGACACAAACATAAAATAGAATTATTCTTTTTTTAATTTAATTTAATTGTATTTGTGAACATACTGTACAGAGGGGTTACAATTACATGGGCAGGATAATGCGTAAATTTCTGACCAAGCATTGCAGCCTCCTCCTTTGTTTACCCTTCACATCCCTTCCCCGCCTCCTCCCT
>NW_012267419.1:2407382-2453687 GCF_000151885.1 Dipodomys ordii
AGCATCTGTTGTTGTTAGAGTTCTTGATTTTTGCCATTCTAACTGGAGTGAGGTGGTATCTCAATGTTGTTTTGATTTGCATTTCTTTTATGGCTAAGGATGTTCAGCATTTCTTTATGTGTCTATTGGCCATCCTTCTTTCTTCTTCAGAGAAGTTTCTCTTTAAGTAATTATCCCACTTATTTATTGGCCAGTTGTTTCTTTGAAGATTTGTTGTTGGGAGATTTCAGTTTTTGAGTTCCAAGTATATTTTAGATATGAGACCCTTGTCCGTTTTATGGTTAGTGAAGATCTTCTCCCAATCGCTAGGCTTTCTATTGATCTTGCTTGTTATGTCCTTTGCCATGCAGAACCTCTGCAACTTTATGCAATCCCATTTGTCCAACCTTTCTTTGATTTGTTGTGTTTCCGGGTCTCTATTAAGAAAATTTCGCCCTGAGCCTAGGAGACCTAGGGTTTCTCCTATTCCATCTTGTAATGTTTTCAGAGTGTCTGATTTGACTTCGAGGTCTTTGATCCATTTGGGGTTGATTCTGGTGCAGGGTGATATATAAGGATCTAGCTTTAGTTTTCTACAAGTAGCTAACCAATTTTGCCAGTACCATTTACTGAAGAGGCTGTCTTTCTTCCATTCTACTGTTTTAGCTCCCTTATCGAAGATTAGATGGCTATAGGTCTGTAGGTTCATTTCTGGGTTTTCAATTCTATTCCATTGGTCCTGAGGTCTGTTATTATGCCAATACCAAGCTGTTTTGAAAACAATGGCTTTATAGTAGTGTTTGAAATTTGGTATTGATATTTCTCCAGCAGTGTTCTTTCCGTTGAGGATCGTTTTTGCTATTCGGGTTCTTTTATTGTTCCATATGAATTTTTGGATTGCCTCTTCTATTTCCTTGAAGAATGAGGTTGTAATTTTGATAGGTATCGCGTTGAATTTGTAGATAGCCTTGGGAAGTATTGCCATTTTCACGATGTTAATCTTTCCAATCCAGGAGCATGGGAGGTTTTGCCATTTTTAAAATTCTGTGTTGATTTCCTTTTTCAAGATTTTAAAGTTTTCATCATAGAGGTCCTTCACTTCTTTGGTTCAGTTAATTCCTAGGTATTTTATTTCTTGTAGGGCTATTAAAATGGAGTTTCTTTCCTGATTCCAGCCATGGTATTCTCATTCTTGGCATACAGGAAAGCCATTGATTTTCAGGGTTAATTTTATACCTTGCTACTTTGCCAAAGTTTTGAATCAGCTTGAGTAATTTGGGAGTGGAGTCTATCGGATTCTTTAAATACAAGATCATGTCGTCTGCAAAGAGGGAGAGTTTTATTTCTTCTTTCCCTATTTGGATCCCCTTTATGTCTGTATCTTGTCTTATTGCTGTAGCTAGGCATTCTTATACTAGATTGAAGAGAAGTGGAGAGAGTGGACATCCTTGTCTTTTTCCTGAGTTAAGAGGAAATGGCTTTACTTTTTCACCATGAAGTATAATGCTGGCTGTAGGTTTGTCATATATATACAGCCTTTATTGCATTGAGGAATGTTCCATGATTTCCTAATTTTTCCAAAACCTTCATCAAAAGGGGTGTTGGATCTTGTCGAATGCTTTTTCTGCATCTATTGAGATAACCGTGTGTTTCTTATTCTTGCTCATGTTGGTGTGATGAATAATATTAATTGATTTGCCTATATTGAACCAGCTTTGCATCCTTGAAATGAATCCTGTTCGATTATGGTGTATGATTTTTTGGATGAATTGTTGAAGTCGGTTGGCCAAAATTTTGTTGAGAAGTTTTGCATCAATGTTCATCAAAGAAATGGGTCTATCGTTCTCTTTCTTTGATGAGTCACTGCCTGGTTTTGGGATGAGGGTTATGATGGCTTCATTGAATGTGTTCGGTAGTGAACTTTCTCTTTCAATTTCATTGAAGAGTTGGAGGAGTATTGGTGTGAGCTCTGCTTTGAAGGCCTTGTAGAATTCTGCTGTAAAACCATCTGGTCCTGGACTTTTCTTAGCTGGAAGGTCTCTTATTGCTGTTTCTATTTCAATGCTTGATATGGGCCTGTTAAGATGGTTTATCTCATCTTGGTTTAGTTTTACCATGTCAGTATTTGCTAGGAGCTGAGCGCTGGTGGCTCAAGGCTGTAATCTTAGCTACTCAGGAGGCGGAGATCTGAGGATAGCTGTTCAAAGCCAGCCCGAGCAGGAGAGACCATGAGATTCCTATCTCCAATAAACCACCAGAACACCGGAAGTGGCACTGTAGCTAAACTGGTAGACTGTTCGCCTTGAGCTGAAGAGCTGAGGGACAGCACCCAGGCCCAGAGTTCAAGCCCCGCGGCCGACCAAAAAAAAACCAATATTTTCTATGAAAAGGTCTATTTCTGTCAAGTTCTCAAACTTATTAGCATAAAGTTTTGAGAAGTATTCCCTTATAATATTTTGAATCTTGGTTGTTTCCGTGGTGATGTTTCCATTCTCATCTCTGAGTTTATTTGGGTGTGTTCTCTTCTTTTTCTGATAAGTTTTGCTAAGGGTCTGTCAATTTTGTTAAGTTTTTCGAAGAAACATGTCTTTGTTTTGTTGATTCTTTCTATAGTTTTTTTTGATTTCTAATTCATTTAATTATGATTTAATTTTAATCATTTCTTTCTGTCTACTGGATTGGAGTATATCTTGCTGCTATTTTTCAAGGAGATTTAGATGTGTCATTAAATTGTTGTTTTCACATCTCTCCAATTTGTTGATGTAGGAGCTCAGAGCTATAAACTTGCCTCTCAGTACTGCTTTTGCTGTGTCCCAGAGGAGCTGGTAATTTGTGTGTTCATTTTTGTTAAATATCATGAACATTTGAATTTCCTTTCTAATCTTTTCAATGACCCACTAGTGATTCAGCAGAGTGTTGTTCAGCCTCCATGTAATACCGGACTTTCTTTGGTGGCTTTTGGTGTTGAGTTCTAATTTTATTCCCTTGTGGCCAGAGAGAATGCAAGGTATATCTTCAATGTTTCTGAATTTAGACGTTTGATTTGTGGCCTAAAATGTGGTCTATATTAGAAAATGTTCCATGTACTGCTGAGAAAAACCTGCATTCTGATGCTGGTGGGTGATATGTTCGGTAGATATCTGTTAAATGTAGTTGATCTATGCAGCTTTTTCGATCTGCAGTTTCTCTGTTGAGTTTTTGCCGAGTTGATCTATCTAGTGGGCAGAGTGGTGTGTTAAAATCCCCGACGATTAATGTCTTTGGATTTATATGGCATTTGAGGGAAAGTAGTGTTTCTTAGATAAATTTGGGTGCTCCGTGGTTTGGCGAGTAGATTTTTTAGAATTGTAATATCCTCCTGAAAGAGATATCAATTAATTAGTATGTAACGTCCTTCTTTATCTCTTCTCACGATTTTTAATTTGAAGTCTCTTTTATCTGATATTAGGATTGCAACTCTCGCCTGTTTATGGGGCTGTTTGCTTGGTAGATTTTGTTCCAACCTTTAACATTGAAAATGTGTTTGTTTTTACGGGCAAGATGTGACTCCTGCAGGCAGCAGATAGAAGGGTCTTGTTTTTTAATCCAACTAGACAGTCTATGTTGCTTAATTGGAGAGTTCAGTCCATTAAAGTTAAGAGAAAGGAATGAGAGGTATTTGGGTGTTCCTGCCATGTCATCCACTTTCGTGGGGGCTGCGAAAACTGGGTTCTTCCTATGGTTCTTGGATTCTCAGTTTGGGAGCTGTTTCTTGACCTTTATTGTGGTCTTGTTGGTTTTCTATGTGTAGGACATCTTTAAGAATCTTTTGTAGGGCTGGTTTGGTGGCGATGTATTGTTTCAATTTTTCTTTGCTATGGAAGGTTTTTATTTGGCCTTCAGTTATGAAGGAGAGTTTAGCTGGGTACAGTATTCTTGGTTGATAGTTGTTTGTTTTTAGGGCATGGCATACATCATTCCAGGCTCTTCTTGCTTTGATTGTCTCTGCTGAGAAATCTGAGGTGATTCTGATTGGTTTCCCTTTATAGGTGATTACCCTTTTCTCCTTGACAGCTTTAAGGATGTTTTCCTTGGTCTGAGTTGATCCTGTGTGGATTATTATGGGACAGTGGGATGTCCTATTTTGGTCTGATCTGTTTGGAGTTCTAAAAGCTTCTTGTATCTGAATAGGCCTATCTTTTTGCATGTTTGGGAAGTTCTCTGCTAGGATCCTGTTAAACAAATTTCCTAGGTCATTAACTTCTGTTTCTAGGTGCTCCTCTACCTTCTGAAGGTGTCTTCCAAGTGTTGGATAGATCTATCATATTTCTTGGACTTGTCTTGGATGGTTGTATGTTCTTTCTCTATAATATGTAGGCTGTCTTCAATCCCTGAGATCCGATCTTCTGCATGGTCTAACCTGCGGTCAAGATATTCTACTTTTTTTTTTATCTCTTTTCCTTCTAATTGGTCAGCTTTGATGGCTTCAAATTCTTTGTTGAAGCTTTGTTTTAGATCTTGTATGAACTTCTTTACTTCCTTAATTTGATGTTCAGTGTTTATTCTCAGATCACTTAGTTCATTGGTTATGGTTTCCTTGGACTCCCATTCCTTCTGTTGGGTTCTATTCAGCATTTCCTTTGAGGTCTCCCTGACTTCTTTGATTCCATGAATGCCTTTAGTGATCTTTGTGTATTCTCTTCCTGGTCTCTCAATTCCTGTATTACGCTTTGATTAGCTTCCTTCCGTTTGTGGGATTCCTGTAGTTCTCTTTGAGTGTTCTCAGCCTGCTCACACCATTCCTGCCTTTCTCTTTGAGTATTCTCAAGCTGTCCATCCAAATCCTGTATCAGTTTTTGAGTAGCTTCCTCACGCTTATGATATTCCTGTATAAACTTTTGGATTGGCTCCTCTCTCTCTCTATCACGCTCATACAGAGACCTTTGTATGCTTTCAATCTTTTGATTTATTATGTTTGCCAGCAGTGTTTGTAGAGCTATTTGGGAACTCTCCTCTGCATTATTCATTATCTCTTCTTTCCCCTGATTATCAAGATTGGGAATTGAGATACCCGGATTTGCCATTTTTCTTGTGTTTTTCCGGCTTACTCTGCCCATTTGAGATGAAAATAGCACCAGTTTTGTGTTAGAACACTATCTTAAGGCAAGCATCAACCCAAGTCTGAATTTGCACAGTCAATAGTCTACAGACACAATCTAGTTCAACAGATACATCTATTCAATATCAGCAACTATATGTTAATGGACTGCGACCCACAAAGAAAAATTTGGAAGACCAGAAATTATTAGGGTTAGGGAGAGATGTGGGTAAAAAAATAGGAATAGATTGATGTGGGGAGGCTCCGGGAGAGTTAACTAAGTCCTAATCTCAAAGCAGGAAATAAGTTGGGTAGGATGAA
The DNA here is from genome assembly GCF_000151885.1 of Dipodomys ordii. Classification (NCBI taxonomy): domain Eukaryota; kingdom Metazoa; phylum Chordata; class Mammalia; order Rodentia; family Heteromyidae; genus Dipodomys; species Dipodomys ordii. The sequence goes on from NW_012267419.1 coordinate 2,412,760, forward strand.
GGTAGAGAGAGAGAAAAAAAGAAGAAAGGGAACAGGAAAAGAAAAGAGACCAGAAAAAATAGAAAGGTAAAAATTAATAAAATTATGTAGATAACATCGATAACAATCTATTTAGATAAGAACGTGAATTTATTGAGAGAAGTGGAGGGATATAAAAGAGATGTGAAAAACTTAAAAATAAAATGCTGAAAATATCATATAGGTATAAAGAGGTAGTACTGCTATTAAGGATTTTAGTCTTAGAGGTTTTGACTTGAGTAATAAATTTGTGGATTAAGTGTGTACACAATGGGGGATAGGGTCTAATAGTCAACTACAGGTTTATCTGAAGATGTGAAACAATTTTGTTTTCAAAAAAGGCAAGAATTAAAGATTAAAAAAAGTTTTAGAAAAAAAATTTATATAAGGTACTAAAAATAAAAAAAAAGAAGACGAAGAAGAAGAAGAGAAAAAAAAAAACTTCTTTGATTTTTTTGGGAGGATTGGGGAAAATCCTGTATCTCCCTTGTGTCAGTAACCAACCTCTTGTTGGACTCTCTGGTCTGCTTGTGGTCCCTTGGTTTGGTTGGTTTCTCAAGTCAGTTTGTTCGAACAGGCAGAAAATTCTCTGCTTTACCCAGGTTTTGGTGATCCTCCTCCCAGGCTAGTTCATTGGGAGGCAGATCTGCTTTGAGTATCACAAAAGAGGGGGATGCAGTGATGAGGCTAGGTTCTGGGTAGAGTTGAGGCCTTTCAACAGACAGTAGCTTTTCCGGGGCTAGTTTGTGAAAACCTCACAGAGCCCAGCCTGGAGCCATTCTCAGGATTTCTGTTTACTGATTTTCAATTGATTGTCTAGGCTGCTAGAGGGAGGGGCAGCCTCTGGCTCTGATTACCCAGTGAAGAAACCCACTCCTGGGGCTGGCGCCTGAGCTGGGTGACTTTTCCCTGGGTAGAGCTGAGTCTGGCCGGTCAAGCCGCCGGTAAGTTCTTGTGACCTGCTAAATGACTCGTTTTATTCCAAGGCTTGAGTTGGAGCTGGCAGCTCCTCTGAGCTTAGTCGGTATCCAAGATGGAGATCTCTGGTGCTGGGGGGTGGGTGGCCTTCCCTCCTCTGCTCCCTGAGAAGGAGTGAGGATGTTAGGCTTCTACTCACGCCGAGTCTTAGTTCATGGGTCATCTCTTGTCTGCGAACTGCAGGATGCAGATGTCTGCTCCTTGTCAGTTCTTGCTGGTGTTGAGTAGAATCCGCTCACCTGCCACTGCCGCCGCTGCTGCTGGCAAGAGCTCAGAAGTGTCTCCTTGCCTGGGTTTCCCTCTCTGGCCTAACTCTCTGTCCTGTGATGGCACACTTGGTGTGATTCTCTGGCTTAGGACTATTCACTGGAACTCTAAAACTGCTTTCTATGCAAGAGCTTACTTAGACTCCAGCTTCTCCTCCGCCATCTTCCTGGACTCAGACTAGAATTATTCTTATCTTCTGGAGCAATGCTGCACATCATATGACAAAGCCAGACATAGTGTATAAAACTGAGAACCCACACATTTCCCAAAATGAAAATTATTTGCTTATCTTTTGGCAGCATTAGAAAGGGTGGGGAAAAGAAATCATGTTTATGGAATGTCTCCACTAATGCTTCATCCTAAAGGCAAAACAAAATACTTGAGAGAAAAACAGCTGGACTTTAAAGTCCTATTAATAATAGACAATGAATCTGGCCATCCTATTTGCTATGAAATGGACAGTACCGGGTGATATTTTTTACTACCAAATACAGTTTTATTGTTTCAACCTCCTGACATTATTGAGATTGCAAAGGCCACATATATCTTCTTTATATTTGATTTCATTTGATCAAAAATTGGTAGACATGTTAATATGGAGTAATGCAGAACTATAAATCATTCACCATTGCTGATTGGATAATACTTATGAAAGTGTAGTGAATAAATTAAAGCAGAAACAGTAAACACTTCCTAGAGTGGGTGAAGTAGATCTATGCACTATTTTAAATGTTTGTTGAACAACAATGGAGAAATTAAGCAAACATGTTTTAGGTTGCCTAAGCCTCACTTCTACATAGATAGCATATATATTTTTTCCATTATCTCTCCTTTTTTTTACTATTGCAAATTATTCTTTCATATTTTAGTGATTAGTATGTGTATTTCCAAAAACAAGTGATTACTAAGTTTATTTAAATTATTATTTTTATTTCAGCGGGGTAACTGTTATATAAGTAAGGTAATGAATACATTTCTTGTTGAGTATTTTTACTACTTTCCTCGTTTTCTCCCAATTTCCCTCCCCCAACTCTCTCTCATTTCTATCATAGTGTGCTGTGTGCATTGCTGTTGCATAAGTTCACTCTTTGTCCTTTGCTTCACCATTTTGTTATTCCTCTTCCTTCCCCAAATCACATATGTATATATACAAGACACAGGTTACCAAAATAAAAATCAGTGACAACAGCGGATAAACCAAAGGGAAGAAAAATTTCTAATGAAGGCAAAAATAACTTCACACAGAACATTAAAATAGGAACCTTTGTTTCCATATCTTGTAGTTCAAGTAACATCATTTTCTATGTTCATATGTACATAGTGATTGAGTTATTGTGATCTCCTGCTAGGACTATCCTAGACTTACACTAATTATTACAAATGAGGGAAACCATTGAGCCTATGTTTCTTTAGGTGTGGCTTACTTCACAATATGAGTTTTTCCAAGCCTTTCCATTTTCTTATAAATGAGGTGATGTTATTCTTTCTAATGGAAGCATAGAATTCCATTGTGTAGATATAGTACATTTTCTTGATCCATTCAATAGCCAATTGACACATGAAGAAATGTTCAACATTTCTGGCAATAAAAAAATACAAATCAAAACAACAGTGATATACCACTTTACCACAGATAGAATGGCCATTGTCAAGAAAACAAATAATAACAGATATATGAAGGGATGTAGCCAAAAGGGAACACTACTACACTGTTGGTGGGAGTATAAACTGGTTCAATTACTCTGGAAAGAAGTATGGAGCTTCCTCAAAAGACTAAACATAGAGCTCTCCCATGATACAGCAATTCCACTCCTGGTCATTTACCCAAACAATCACAAACAAGGCCACACTAAAGCTATCAACACAGCCATGTTCATTGCAGCACAATTTACCTTAGCTAAGATATGGAACCAACCCAGATGTCCCTAACTGGATGAATGGATCACGAAAAAGTGGTATATATTCATATGCCTCTCAATGCAGATATGGATTTCTAATTCATATATTTTAAGTTTGAGACTACCTTGAAACTCTCAATCGGCAATATTCAGAATTAAATAGCTGAATCAAGAATTCAGCTATCATTTTGAAGACAGAGGTTATATTTAGCATAGAAAATAAAAAACAAAGGCCAAGGAAAAGTCAAAGATTAGTCATTCAGACTTTATCTGATAATTTTATTCTCTTTTATTTTTTTATTGTTTTTCTTTGTTGTTGTTTTTAATGTACTATGTGATTTTTTTTGTATGTTCTTCCCACTATGGTATATCCCCATTGTCACTGTATTTGATTGTATTTGGTGCCTGGTATTGTATATATGTTTATTTGAATTAGGGACGGGAAGGGGAACAACAGAATGGTGAGACAAAGGACAAGAAGGGAACCAATGCAACAGTGATACTCACACGACAATATGTTAGAAATGATCTGTAGAACTTGGTGGTGGGGAGGAGGGAGGAAAAGTAAGAGAAGAATGAAGGAAGGGGTAACAATTTTGACAAGAAATGTACTTATTAACTTATGCAATTTTATTCTCTTTTAAATAAATACATTCGTAAAAAAATACTTTTTATGGGGCTGGGAAGGTGGCTCAGTGGTAGAGCGCTTGCCTTGCATGCATGAGGCCCTGGGTTCGATTCCTCAGCACCACATAAAAAGAAAAAGCAAAGCTGGAAGTGGCGCTGTGGCTCAAGTGGTAGAGCGCTAGCCTTGAGCTGAAGAGCTGAGGTATAGAGCCCAGACCCAGAGTTCAGGCCCCATGACCGGACTCCTCCCCCCAAAAATATTTCTTATAGTAGGTACCTTGCATAGTTAAAAATGGCATGTAGTGTTTCATTGTGCAGAATTAAATCTTGCCCTAGAGTAGTTGGAACTTACTACTTTGTTTCTTTTATTATGGACATGCTGAGCACAATAATGAAATAGGCATTAAAGACAATGTATAGAAATTCTTAAACAAGATTTATAAAAAGCACATTTCAAATTAAGAATTTGCCTAAAAATGCCATAAAAGCTGTAAATGTCATGAAATATTATTATTATATACTCATACATAATGTATCCATAAAAATAATATATATTCCTACAATACATACATAATTTTTATAGAGTATAACAGATTAAGAAGTCTATTTTACTTATGTATATCTATGTAATAATATTACATATGGTGATTACTTTTTTGAAGATTAAATTATTTTTAAGTAGAAAGAAGTTGTCATTTAACAAAGCCGTTTATAAATAGAATATATCTTTGTTATAAATACAATATATCTGTATTATTAAGAAAATATACAAAGGGATTAAAATTCCAAAAATCAGCTAATGAGTACAATACTTCTTAGATAATATCAATCCTTCCTTTGCTTCCCCATTTCCCTCTCCTGACCCTGCACACAAGTGGCATAGCTCTTTTTTATGTAGCATTTATTGACTACTATGTCTACATTCATTTACCTTTCTTCCTTCCATTCTTTTGCTCCCATTTTGTACCACCTAAGACCCTTTCTAAAAATATATGAATTGGTCTAAGGTGTTTCATAGTGATGTTTCACTCATGTATATAGTGTATTTTATCAAGATTTATCCCACTGCTTATTCTCACATTCTCTATCCCTCTACACCTATTATTGATACTGTTTTTATTCCTTCATGCAATGTACTGTTCACCCTCTAACATTTTATTCTACTCCCTCTTCTCACGGCATTAGTCTAACAACTCTAAATACATATGCATATTCTTTCATAAGCTTATATTTTATGTCCTGATTCTATATATGAGTGAAACAGGTAATCTTTTTCTTTGTGAACCTGTCTTATTAGTTATAACATGATAATCTCCAGTTCCACCTGGAAACAAGACAATTTCATTTTTCTTTATGGTTGCATACTATTTTATGTGAACCAGGTTAAATACCATTCTAAAGGTAATTGGAGTAAAAATAAGATACTCAATAATCAAAGTACACACATGTTATACATAAGGCCAATGAAGAGAAATAGACTCTAAAGTCAGATTTTATCAACTTGAGTGAATCCTCTAATTTGTCAGCTTTGTGATTTCAAATATATTGCTTCATTTGTCTATGTTCTTATATCTTTATCCACAAGATGAAGAATGATTCTTATAAATATATCCAGATAATTTTTGAAGTGGAATTTTATACAGTATATTTGGGAAAAAAAGGGCAATTTTGCACAAATAAGTTCTGCTAAGAAAAGAATCTGCTAAGAAAGTTTGGGGAACCATTTGAAGTAGGTTTGAGGTAATTAAACACCAAATTTCCTTAGTAAAAATATCTGGTAAGTTCTAAGAATTAAGTGTTTCTTAACTGATATTGTAGATTAATTTATAATAGTGAAAAACATAGAAATAAACCTACAATTCCAAGTATAAGGGATTTATGTAATAATGACATTTATACTAATATATTCATGTTTTTTTTGTGTGTGAAATGTTGGTTGACACTGAAAGATGGTCATATTTTAAAACTAAAACAGAAAACAGAATTGTCGGAGGCATTGTCTCGCAAGACCCCATCTGAGTTCCTGTTCCATGAGGATGCATGCTGGCATGCATTCTTCTGCGGGGGGGGGGGTTGCCCCTTCCTCTGTGTGGGGCAAAGGTCTTGATGGGTTTTGGGAAATACCATTCGTGCTCCTCCTAGTTAATTGTGTAGAAACATGCTTCAAGATTCCTTTCTGTGTTTTTTAATGAACTCCTACCTGCACCTTGCTTCCTTTTGTTACTTTGAATGACTCTCTGATTAAAGATTGCTAATCGTCCACATTCCCCAAGAATTGTTTACCTTTAGGGTCATCTTCCTGTTCGTGGGTTAGGCCCTGACTACAGCCTTACCTTCTATGCCTCTATGCCATATATAAGTGTATGATGTTTTAATAAACTTTGTCTATATCCGCATGGTATGGTTCCTTTCTTCCTACCAGACACCGAGTTCCCAAGTCTCACAGTGTGAATAGCAACACAAAATAGTGTGTCCAGTAGTATCCCACACTGCTTTATGAATGGTATATAGAAACAAGTAGGGAACTTCAGTCAGTTAATACTTTCTTCCTTTCTCTCATCAGTGTACTTTAATTTTACATAATAAATATGAATTATATTTAGATTGAATTTTAAAACACATTTATCAAGCATTATTTTTACTATTCAGAGAGCTTAGAATATGTATAGCTCATTTCTCCTAGTACATTTATATGGGAGATAAGAACATATTATTCCAGCTTTAAAATGAAGAAAGGAAACTCACAAGGATTATCAATGTCAGAATTAGGGGTATAGTATATACATCATTTTATCTTTTGTATGCAGAACATGTTGGAGTTAATATTAACAATAATAATCAGAATTATTTCATGATTTATTTTGAAGTATTCCTAGATAGCAATATTTATTTGATGCTTATTTATTCATGTGCTAAATAAAGCATATTAAAAAGGAAATAGGCTTCACAGAATATAAAAGTGAGCTTATATTTTACTTTTGGTCACATTTTATTTATTTTCATTCAAAATATATAATAAACTAACTTAATTTTAAGGAATGATGAGCTGTTTAGAAGAGCATTAATATTTTCTAGTAGCAATTGGTGAATTGGTGAAATGTGTTGTAAAAATATATTGTTTGGGTTATTCGATATTATGTCTTTCATGTATAGAACCCGAGCTCCTTTAGGACATATCTGACCAGTTACTTTTCATGTCTACCACATTACTTAGACTCAGCACAGTTGATTCCACAGAAGTTAGAGTGAATGAATGGATGAACGAATGACAGCAAATATTCAGCAAATTTTTGTACTTGAAAATGCAAATAAGATTTGGATGGATTTCAGGAAAATGCCATTTTAACAGAATATCAAACTTTAGTAATGTGTGTGTGTGTGTGTGTGTGTAGATCCTAGGGCCATTAACTCAGAGCCTGGGTGTTATTTCTGAGCATTTTTTCTCAAGTCTATTGCTCTAACACTTTTTTTCTATTATTTTATTTTATTAAATAAATTTTATTGTAAAGATGCTGTATAGCGGGCTTACAATAACATGAGTAAGCCAATGATCATTGTTACTGCTTCCCTTGTTGTTGTTCCACTATCCTTTTCCTCTCCCACCCTCCATACTCCTCCCCACAACACCCCAGTATTCTGTCCTGTGGGTATCCTTGTTGCAATGGGTCATCCTGTGCTCACTTCTGATATTGTGGTGGTTAATTGGAGAAAAGAGCTTCAAGGATTTCTCTAGTCTGGCTGGATTCAAACTGTGATCCTCAGATCTCAGCCTCTTTAGTAGCTAAGATTACAAGAATGAGTCATTGTCACCTGACTCATTTTTTTAAGAGACTGTAAAAATTATTTCAAGAACAGCCAACAGACAGAGTAAACACTTGTAAGACATTTACCGGATACAGGCTTGTTACCTAAAATATATAAATAATGATTAAAAGTAAAAAAAAAGTCAAAAATAAGAAACTTTTTAATAAGAGAAAGGGCAAATATCTAAACAAAAATCTCACCAAATGAAACATGCAGAACAGAATTATGCATATGTAAAGTTGCCTAACATATTAAAACAATAAATTTTAAAAACAATGAAATAACTGATCAAGACCCAGAACTCCGACAACATCAAATGCTGAAAAGAGGCCCTAAATTCAATTTCCATTTATTGCTAAAGTTAGTGAAAAATTATATAGTAACTTTGGAAGATACTTTTTTAGATTTGAAGAACACTAAACATACTATTTGCCAAATAACTCAGATTTAGATAATAATCCAAAAGAAGTTGAATAATATAAGTAATATGGATGGAAAAACTGAAAGCGAGTGAGTAACTCTGATTAAAATTGTATATGAATGTGCAAGATACCATATTAAAACCCATTCAAAATTAGCATACACTAAAAATATAAATGACAGGCGATAAACCTGGTCTTGTCCAGGATGGGAATACTAATCAGAGGCGTGAAGGTGAATATAGAGGGTGTAGGAGCATAAATATGGTCAAAAGGTTTTATGTACCCATGTGAAAATCAAACATTGAAGCTTGCTAAGATTTATTTAGAAAATGGGTAAGGGAATGAGGGAGTATGATGAAGTGTATAAGTTTAATCAATTTGTGTGTGTGTGTGTGTGTGTGTGTGTGTGTGTGTTTGTGCTCTTACCAGGGTTAGAAATAAGATCCTCATGCTCTTGTTCCTCTTTCTTGTTGAAGACTGTCACTTTACCACTTGAACTATGCCTGTAGTCTATCATTTTGCTGAATAATTGGAGATAGATTTTTTTGTAGACTTTTCTGACCTATGGATTGGAACTCTGATCTTCCAGTCATGGGCCCCCAATGCTTGGCTTATCCTGGTATATTGTACACATATATAAATATGTCAAAATGAAATCATTTACAACTAATTGATAAAATAAAATGTGGGAGAATATAAGCTCTAGTCAGATTCAGAACTTGGATAATTCAAACTAAGCAAGGAAGTTTATGATAAAAGTATAGAAATTGTAATTTAGAAATAAGAAATGATCATTTTTGAAGGAAGGTATATAAAAGAAATATATTTGCTATGTAGCACAAATAACATTACAAGGCATATAAATTTTGAAATAGAAGTCTCTAAAGAGATGACCAATACATGCTGTATCAAATAGAACTATGTGTAAAACAGACATTAAATTCAAATTTTTTCCAAATGATTTTAATCAGACTAAGTGTTAGAAGTTTATATTAAATATTTTCTATATTACCACTCCTTATTAGGAAACTGAATTCTGGACTTTGGCCTTGTCTTGTGGAATAATATGCAGATCCTAAATGGTTAATAAACATTTTGTTTTCTAGTTCCATATCTAAGGGAAAAGATTTGCACTATCTTCTTCAACCACCATAATACAGTGAATCAATTTTACTGTAGATAACAATCTTAGAATCCATCATCAGTAAGTGAAACATCAAAGATATTTTCACAAAAACATAAAAAATACTGCATTTTCCCTTCATTTTTATAATGTAAAATATTTTTGCAAAATATTATTTAATTAAAATCTAATAATTTATCATTATATTTTTGGAATTATGGAGGCTACTGCCAGAACACAAAATACAACAATTTCTAGAGAGACTGTGGAGAAAAAAATCTTTCACGTGGTAGAAATGTAAATTAGCACAGACATTGTATAAAATACTATAAAATCTCAGCACACCACCAACAAATCCTCAAAGAAACAACTGCCCAATAAATAAGTAGGCTAAAGACTTAAGGGGAACTTCACTGAAGAAGAAATAAGAATGGCCAATAGACACATGAAGAAATCCTCGACTTCTCGAGCCATAAGAATAATGCAAATCAAAACAACATTGAGATTCCACCTCATCGCAGTTAGAATGGCTATAATCAAGAACTCTAATAACAACAGATGCTGGAGGGATGTGGTGAAAAGGGAACCCTACTGCATTGTTAGTGGGAGTATAAACTTGTTCAACTACTTTGCAAAGCAGTATGGAGGTTCCTCAAAAGACTCCACATAGAGCTCCCCTATGACCCAGCAATCCCACTTTTGGGCATTTACCCAAATGATCAAAAACAAGACCATACTAAAGCTACCAGCACAACTATGTTTATTGCATCATTATTTACCATTGCTAAGATGTGAAAACAACCCAGATACCCCTCCATAGATGAATGGAACAATGTGGTATATACATACAATGTAATTCAATTTTTCCATGAGAAAGTATGACACCACCTCCTTTGTGAGGAAATGGAAAGGCTTGGAAAAAATTATAAAGTGAAGTAAACCATAACCAAAGAAATATAGGTTCCATAGTTTCCCTTATTTGCAATAACTAGTACATGTCTAGGATAAGCAGAAAAGTTCAAAAGCTATGTACATATATGACCATATAAGATTATGGTAACAAAATGAATCTCAAGATAGAGACACAAGTGTTTTTTTTCTTTCTTGCTATTGCTTTTAATGTATATAGAATGTACTATGTAAGTTTTTTTTGTTGTTTCTTTGGTAAGTTCCTCCAGCAGGGTATAACCCCTGTTTTCACTGTATTTGATTCTGATGCCCTGCACCTTTTTTTGGGGGGGGTCCGGTCGTGGGGCCTGAACTCTGGGTCTGGGCGCTGTCCCTCAGTTCTTCAGCTCAAGGCTAGCGTTCTACCACTTGAGCCACAGCGCCACTTCCGGCTTTTTTTTTTTTTTTGCTTATGTGGTGCTGAGGAATCAAACCCAGAGCCTTGAGCATGCAAGGCAAGCGCTCTACCACTGAGCCACCTTCCCAGCCCCAGCCCTGCATCTTTTTTCTAATTTGGGGAGGGGAAGGGAAAAAACAAAATGCTTAAATAAGGATACAGGTTGACCTATTGTAACAATGAGTTGTACATGACAGTATATTGAAAACGAACTTTACAATTTTGTGGGGAGGGAGGGAGGTGTTGGGGCAGTGGGGAGGGAATGTATGGTAGGGGATAAACAAAGGAGCGGGTAACAATTCTCAATAGGAACTGTACTCATTACCTTACTCATGTGACTATAACCCCTCTGTACAGTATCTTTACAATAACATATACATATATATCAATACAAAACTAAAAATGAAACTACTATTACTCAGCAATAGCACTACAGGGATATACAAAGGTAATGAAATCAATATGTCAAAAGTATGCCAACATTCCTATATGTATTGAAATATTACTACCAATAGCCAAGATAATGTGAGGCTGGAAAGGTGGCTCAGTGGTAGAGTGCTTGCCTTGCATGCATGAGAGCCGGAGTTCGATTCCTCAGCACCACATAAGGAGAAAAGCCAGAAGTGGCGCTATGGCCCCAGTGGTAGAGCATTAGTCTTGAGCTGAAGAGCTGAGGGACAGCGTTCAGGCCCCACGACCAACAATAAACAAACAAACAACCCCCAAAACAAACAAACAACAAGATAATGATTCTTTCTATCAACAGATGAATGAATTAAGAAAAGATACTATGAATCCATCATTGAATATTATTCAACCATAAAAATGATTAAATTTCAGCATTTGTAACAACATGGAGGTAATTTTTAGATATTGTATTAAGTAAAATAAGCCAAACATACTGGTAACTCACACCTGGAATCCTAGCTGCTTAGCAGGATGAGAACTTAAGGATCATGGATAAAAGCAACTCAGGAAGAAAACTATGACATTCCATATATTTTAACTAAGAAAACGATGAACCCATGGCATGGCTTATGTAGTAAAGCACTGACTATGAACAAATAAGCTGTGAATTCAAGCCATGGTACCAGAACAAGAAAAATAAAGCCAGGCAAAGACAAGTATCATATAATCTTCCTGCATGTAGAAAGTAGAAAGAAGTTGAGAGCAGAATAATGATAATTAGAGAATGAGAAGAGTAGAGTAGGAAAATTTAGTCAACTAATATCACATTGCAGATATAAAGGAAGAATAAGTTCTGTTTTATTTAAAATACATGTTAGAGTGAATAAAAAATATAATGGCTTAAATATTCCACATAGCTACAATAGAGGATTTAAATATCATCACCACAAATAAATGATAAGTATTTGAAGAGATGAATATACACCTACCTTAAGCTGATCTTTGCACAAAATATAAGTTTATTAAAACACATTGTATTCCATTAATTTGTACAATTAGTATGTGTCCATTAGGAAAAAAAAGCAAACACGAGTGGATCTAGGTTATAACTGTAGCTACTCAAGATACTGAGATCTGGATAGACAAGATTCAAAGCTAACCTTAGCAGAAAAGTCTATGAGACTCCACTTCCAATTAACCAGCCAGAAAACCCAAACTGTAGATATGACTCAAAGGGTACAGTGCATGTCATGAGCAAATGTCCCCAGTGAGACTTACTTGAGTTCAAGCCAAGGTGTTGAGACACACACACACACACACACACACACACACATGCACACAAGCACACCCACTAATAATGATAATATTAATAAAAATAACCTAAACCTGATTAACCTTAATGACTTTATATTGTATATTATTTCTGTTTACTGGATTATTTATACACAGTATTTGAGTTCTTATTAACATATATAACTTCTTTATCCTTTATCCTGCCATTCCTCAAAGCCCCATTTTTTGCACATTATTTCTGCATTCCATTTTATATCCATTTGTTGTATTTGGTACAATTTCTCCGCTACAATTTCTCCATGTTATTTTTTTTACTATGGGAAGAACATATTTACCACTTAAGTTTTATTCTACAATAAAGTAATGCTAATTAAAAAATAAAATAATGCTAATTGTAGAAAGCACATTACATGGACAGACCTCTTTAATTTCCTCATCTTATTTGGGGGATTGATCTTGTTGGATTTTTTTAATGGTTAAGGTGATGTTCAAAGGTTTTACAACTACATAAGTAAGGAAATGATTACAATTGTTAAACATTGTTACCACCTCTCTCCTTCACTCCATATTCATCTCCCCTCCAAGTGTCCTATATTCATAGTGTCCTATGAATATCATCATACCATTGGTTCATCCTTTGTCCTTTGTCTCACCATTTTTGGGATTCCCCTTCCCATTTCCTTTGAATTTAAATTCAGAAATTTGAATTTATTAAATGAGCTCTCAAATCATGGAACTATGCCCCCAAATTTAGTTTTCTCATATTTTATCTCTGAAACATTATTTTATTACAAACTGACAACATGTAAACATTTTCAATTCCTATTAATTCAGTAATTTAAAAGCCTATCTCTATCTCTTGCCCCATAAGAAAGGGTGCCTGTTTGTTTTGGGAGAGTAAGAGAGATGTATCACATTTTAAAGATAGTGTTGAGGATGAGGTGAATATATGTATCATAAATATTAATATTTTAAAAAATATTTTATTTTAAAGATACTGTACAGATGGGTTACAGTTACATGAATAAGGTTATGAGTATGTTTCTTATCTAGCATTGTTGCTCCCTCCTTTGTTTTTCTCCTACTATCCCTTCTTTCCGTTCCTCCTCAACTTCCCCCTCCCTCCCATAAAGTTGTGAAGTTTTTTTTCAACGTAGTGTCTTGTATGTCTCATTGCTACAATGGGTCAACCTATATCTTTGTTTCACCATTTTGTTATTTCCCTTCCTCTCCTCAAATTAGAAAAATGTATATACAAGATGCAGATCACCAGAATCAAATACAGCGAAAACAGGAGTTATACCATGGGGGAAGAAAATAAAAAGAAACAAAAACCCCACATATTACATTAGAAACAACAGCAAAAACAACCCTCTTGTGTCTCTGGCTTAGAGTTCATTTCATTTAACAGCATCTTATATGGTCATATGTATATAGCTTTTGATCTTTTCTACCTCACTGATATTATCTTATACATATTCTATTTATTGCAAATTAGGGAAACTGGGATCTACGTTTCTTTGGGTCTGGCTTAATTTCTTCTAAGTCTTTCCATTTCCTAACAAATGGAGGAGTGTCATTGTTTCTGATGGAGGCATAGAATACCATATATATATATATATATATATATATATATATATATATAAAACTTTCTCGATCCATTCATCTATTGAGGGACATCTGAGTTGGATCCATATTTTAGCTATGGTGAACAATGCTGCAATAAACATAGATGTGTTGGTAGCTTTAGTACAGCCTTGATTGTGATCATTTGGTTAAATGCCCAGAAGTGGGATTGCTGGGTCATAGGGGAACTCTATGTGGAGACTTTTGAGGAACCTCCATACTGCTTTACAAAGTGGTTCAACAAGTTTACACTCCCACCAACAATGAAATAGGGTTCTCCTTTGGCCACATCCGCTCTAGCATGTGTTGCTATTGGATTTCTTGGTTATTGCAATTCTAACTGGGATGGGGTGGACTCTCAATGCTCTTTGGATTTGAGTTTCTTTTATGGCTGGAGAATTGGAGCATTTCTTCATGTGTCTATTGGCCATTCTTATTTCCTCTTCAGAGAAGCCTATCTTTAAGTCTTTAGCCCACTTATTAATTGGGCAGTTGATTCTTTGAAGATTTGTTGTTGGAGGAGGTAATTTTTCGAGTTCCAGGTATATTTTAGATATGAGACCCTTTTCCATTGTATGGCTAGTGAAGCTCTTCTCCCAATCCGCGGGCTTTCTATTGATCTTGCTAGCTATGTCCTTTTCCATTCAGAAGCTCTGCACTTTCAGACAATCCCATTTTTCCAAACTTTCTTTGATTGGTTGGTTTTGGGTCTTTATTAAGAAAATTTTGGAAAGTGCCAAGATGCCCTAGAGTTTCTTCTATTCCTTCTAGCTATCTTTTTTTACTTAAAGGTCTTTGATCCATTTGGAGTTTATTCTGGTGCAGGATGATATGTAAACATGTAGCTTTAGTTTTCTACAAGTGTTTAACCAATTTTGTCACCACCATTTACTGAAGAAGCTGTCTTTCTTCCAGTCTATTTTTTAGCTCCCTTATTGAAGACTAGGTGGCTAAAATTCTGTGGGTTGATATCTAGGTCTTCAGCTCTATTCCCTTGGTCCTCAGGTTTGTTTTTGTGCCAGTACCAAAATGTTTTGATTAATACGGTTTTGTTCTTTCTGCTAAGGATTCAGGGTCTTTTATTGTTACATATGAATTTTTGGACTTCTTCTATTTCATTGAAGAATGAGATTGGGATAATGATAGGTTACACATTGAATTTGTAGATAGCCTTTGGCAGTATTGCCAATTTCACAATGTTAACCCTCCCAATCCAGTAGTTAGAGAATTTTTCCACTTCCTCAGTTTTCTTTAATTTCCTTTTCCAGGTTTTTAATGTTTTCATCATAGAGGTCCTTCGCTTCTTAAGTTAATTCCTAGTTATTTTATTTTTTGTGGAGATATTACAAAAAGAGTTGCTTTCCTGATTTCTGCCATGCTCTTCTCCTTATTGGCATACAGAAAATCTATTGATTTTTGAAGGCTAGTTGTTTTGTTGTTTGTTTGTTTGTTTGTTTGTTTTGAGGGTTAGTTTTATACTCTGCTCCTTTGCCAAAGTTTTGAATCAGCTTGATTAACTTGGGCGTGGAGTCCATGGGGTTTTTAAAATGCAAGATCATGTCCTCTGCAAAGAGGGAGAGTTTTAATTCATCTTTCCCTATTTGTGTCCCTTTACGTTTGCATCTTGTTTTATTGCTCTAGCTAAACATTCTAAAACTAAATTGAGGAGATGAGATTGTGGACATCCTTGTCTCGTTCCTGAATTTAGAGGAAATGGCTTTAGCTTTTGGCCATTAAGTATAATTCTGGCTGTAGATTTGTCATATACAACCTTTATTATATTGAGGAATGTTCCATGGATTCCTAGTTTTTCCAGAGCTTTCATCATAAAGGGGTGTTGGATCTTGTCAACTGCTTTTTCTGCAACTATCGAGAGAATCCTGTGGTTCTTCTCCTTGCTCTTGGTTATCTGATGAATTATATTAATTGATTTGTATATATAGAACCATCTTTGCATCTCTGAAATGAATCAGGTTTGATCATAGTGTATAATTTTTTGATGAGTTGTTGAAGTTGACTGGCCAAAATTTTTTTGTGACGTTTATATTGAGGTTCATTTAAAAAATGGATCTATAATTCCCTTTTTTTGATGAGTCCCTGCCTGGTTTGGGGATGAAGGTTATAATGACTTCATAGAGTTTGGTAGTGAACTTTCACTTTCAATTTCATTGAAGAGTTGGAGAAGTATTGGTGTGAGTTCTGCTTCAAAGGCCTTGTAGAATTCAGCTGCCAAACCATCCCACTATCAGATAAAATAGACTTCAAATTAAAATTACTGAGATGACATAAAGAAGGACATTACATAGTAACGAAGGGATCTTTCCTTTAGGACTATATAACAATTCTAAACATCTATTCACCACACAAAGGAGCACCCAGTTTTTCCCAAGCAACTCTACTTTCCCTAAAATCTCACAAAGATCCAAAGATATTAATTGTTGGGGACTTTAACATACCACTATTCCTGCTGGGTAGATCAAGCTGGCTAAAACTCAACAGAGAAACCTTGGATCTAGAGAACTGCATAGACCAACTAATCTTAACAGACATCTACAGAATATACATGTTCTTCTGAACAGCACATGGAACATTCTTCTAAATCGAGCACATTTTGGTCACAAAACAAATTTATCCCTATTCAGAATCATTGAATTTATGCTTTGCATTTTCTCTGACCACAAAGGAATAAAATTAGAATTCAACACCAAAAGCCACCACAGAAAATCCTATAACACACAGAGGCTGAAAACACTGTTGAACCGTCAGTGGGTCATGGAAGAGATTAGGAAGGAAATTCAAATTTCATGATATTTAACAAAAATGCATTCACAAATTACCAGCTCCTCTGGGACACAGCAAAGGCAGTACTCAGGGGCAAGTTTATAGCTCTGAGTGCCTACATCAAAAAATTGCAGAGATCTGAAACTAACAATTTAATGAGGCACCTGAAACTCCTTGAAAAAGAGCAAGAATCCCAACCCCAATCCAGTAGATGGAAACAAATAATTAAAGTTAAATCACAATTAAATGAATTAAAGTCCAAAGAAAACATAGAAAGAATCAACAAAACAAAGAGTTGTTTCTTCAAAAAAATTAACAAAATTGACTGATGCTTACCAAATTCTACCAGAATAAGAATAGAATACACGCAAATAAACAAATTCAATGTTGAGAATGGAAACATCACCACGGAACATCACCACAGATACAACCAAGATTCAGAACATTATAAGGAAGTCTTCTCAAACCTTTATCCTAATAAGTTTGAGAATATGGGAAAAATATCTATTGCTTGACATTAATATTTGATGAAATAATAACTTGAAGCATAAAGGAGTAGCTCATAAGAACTAAATTTTTCTGTTTCCAAGTTCCTCCTATTTTTACTGGAACAGAATAGTTCATTTTTATGCAAATGTTAAATATTATGCCAATGTGAACACAAATACATTAAAAAAGAAATAATTCAAATTTTCTCTAGGTTAAGTAATTACCAATATCATAACACAGGCATAAAGAAGGTTTTTAAGGTCCTCAATAATTTAATGAATGTAACGATATCACAAAATCATGAGATCCACCAAGTTAAATAAGAATTAGGGAAAATAATTGATCTGAATGTTGAGTCCTTAAAAATAGTTTTCATTAGAGGAAATCATAAAACTATTACATATAGGTTCCATTTACTCTGCTCACCTTAGGCCAATGAATACATCTTTTGCAATCAAGAACTACACAAATACATTGACATCATAATGAAGGCACCAACTTTTCCATCCCTCTAAAGCTTTACGTCTCCCTAAAATGTGGGTGTTACTGTAGAACATTGTGGCCATCTAAGTAGCTACATTATTTTGTGTGAATATTTTAAGGCTGTTTACTTAAGGAAACAAACACAAATTTAAGCATTATCAGTTTTGTATCTTAATATTTAAAGAGTCCTGGATTATATACAACAATACAGATTTTCTAATGTGTAGTAATATTACATTGCATTGAAATTATACCCTCCTTATACCACGGATCAGTCTTTTTAAAGAAAATCATAAAATGAGTTACTATTTTCCCTTGGTTAATCTCTAATATCAAGGAAGTGTCAAGAAGCAACAGGAATTCGTAATAAAAATTTATCTATTGGTTCAGATACAGGTTGAATTTCAGATTAAGAATATGTCTGAAACCATATATACTGTATCTAATCTCTTTTCAAAGTAGGGTATAACTCCCTTTCCTTTCTCCAAGCATTCTATAAAATATTTCACATATGGAAACCTTCTCTGCCGGTCTTTTATAAATTTCTTTCACTGTCTGGAAATTCACTTTTGAAGGTACCCATTTCATTTAGTAAATTATTGCTGTTTTTCTTTAAGGTAAAATCTCTTTTAACAGGAATGTAGATCTTAAGTGGCTGTAGATTCTCTTCCAGAATGCAAGTAAGAAATCCCTGTACTTACTCCTTGAGTACTTTTACTAAGTCTTAAAACTGTCTTTTAAGACATCTCTTCATTAGGCTTAAAAAATCATCATATTCCTACATTGACTCTGAGGCCATTATCACTTACTGTTCTCTTCCTTTGGCTATGTTCGGGATTGTTCATGCCTAACAGTGTTAGCCACAGAAAAGCCCAGTTATTTAGGCTTAGTCTAATTTATGCAGAATGAGTCAAATGTATCTCATATAGCATCATCAAGCCTAGAATTGTCATAAAGATAGATAAATACACAAATAAGTAAAGTTTTAAATTTTTATCACTATCACAGCAGAAACACTTTCTGGATATCACAGAAAGAAAGAATCCTAGCCAGAGAAATTTTCTTTACAGTACAAAGAACTGAATTCTTGCATAGGTATTGCCTTCTTATTTAGATTTCTACTGTAGTACCTGTGTTGAATTCATTCTCCTTGGTATAAAATGCAAACCTAGGCGATGTGACTCAAGTGGTATCGTGCAACAACACGCAGGCCCAAAGTTCAAATTAATGACCGAATTAAAAAAAGCAAAGATAAATACATTTTCCTCCCTCAAAACCATATTTTTTTCACTTTTTCACCTCTCTTACTATAATTTTATGTATACCTCTAGAGCTCCTCAACCTATTTAATTTATTTCCATCTTCTAACAAATCACCCAAGCCATTCTGTGCCACTGTTAAAACTTTGTTTAGGTGACTCATTTAAGAAAAAAATGAAAGCCATTGTAAAGTATACAAATCTGACTAAATGAGTTTTTAACTTCTAGGAGTGGAGTCACTGTAAAAATCACAACCTCTGACTCTATTCTAAGCAACATATCCACTAGCACAAGAGTCTCCCAGATATAAATTAGAATTATTATTTTAGGAAGAAATTCTCACAAGAAGAAATTCACATTAGAAGAAATATTAAGAAATCAATCAGCTGAACCTCACACTTTTACAAAATTTATCAAGGAAGAACATTCATTCCATTGTTTCCGTTACAATTTTCAAGAAAGTCAGCCAGAAATACCTGCATTTTTAATTTAGGCCAATTTGGACCTAGTCCTTGGTGAAGTATAAATATTCATTGCAAAAACCAAATGATAGATTCTTGGAAAATGATGGAGCTAGTGGTAGCATAATCTTGAGAATTTCCTGAATTCCACAAATTCTCAAGTTATCAATAGGAAAGAGCTTAAGAAATATTGCTTCTGTTGTATGGCTACTGAAGATCTTCTCCCAATCCGTGGGCTTTCTATTGATCTTGCTAGCTATGTCCTTTGCCATGCAGAAGCTCTGCAGTTTCATGCAATCCCATTTGTCCGTCGTTTCTTTGATTTGTTGTGTTTCTGGGTCTCTATTAAGAAAATTTCAGCCTGAGCCAAGAAGACCTAGGGTTTCTCCTATTCCATCCTGTAATGTTTTCAGAGTGTCTGCTTTGACTTCAAGGTCTTTGATCCATTTGGAGTTGATTCTGGTGCAGGGTGTTATATAAGGATCTGGCTTTAGTTTTCTACAAGTAGTTAACCAATTTTGCCGGCACCATTTACTGAAGAGGCTGTCTTTCTTCCATTCTATTTTTTTTAGCTCCCTTATCGAAGATTAGATGGCAGTGGGTCTGTAGGTTCATTTCTGGGTTTTCAGTTCTATCCCATTGGTCCTGAGGTCTGTTGTTGTGCCGGTACCAAGCTGTTTTGATTACTATGGCTTTATAGTAGAGTTTGAAATTTGGTATCGATATTCCTCCAGCAGTGTTCTTTCCGTTGAGGAGCGTTTTTGCTTCACTAGCCATACAACGTACAAGGGTCTCATATCTAAAATATATTGGAACTCAAAAAATTAAATCCCCCAACAACAAATCCTCAAAGAAACAACTGCCCAATAAATAAGTGGGCGAAAGACTAAAGAGAAACTTCTCTGAAGAGGAAAGAAGGATGGCCAATAGACACATGAAGAAATGCTCAACCTCCCTAGCCATAAAATAAATGCAAATCAAAACAACATTGAGATACCACCTCACTCCAGTTAGAATGGCAAAAATCAAGAACTCTAACAACAACAGATGCTGGAGGGGATGTGGACAGAAGGGAACCTTACTTCATTGTTGGTGGGAGTGTAAACTTGTTCAACCACTTTGGAAAGTAGTATGGAGGTTCCTGAAAAGACTTCACATAGAGCTACCCTATGACTCAGCAATCCCACTTTTGGGCATTTACCCAAATGTTTACAAACAAGACCACACTAAAGCTACCAGCACAACTATGTTTATTGCAGCATTATTTACCATAGCTAAGATATGGAACCAACCCATATGCCCCTCAGTAGATGACTAGATCAAGAATATACACAATGGAATTCTATGCCTCCATCAGAAAGAATGACATTGCCCCATTTGTTAGGAAATGGAAAGGCTTGGAAAAAATTATATTAAGTGAAGTAAACCAAGCCCAAAGAAACATAGATCCCATGGTTTCCCTTATTTGCAATATCTAGTATATGTATGAGTCAAGCAGAAAAGGTCAGATAATATGATGTTAAGTAAATGAAACCTTAGATATGTATTTAAATGTTTTTTTTCTTTCATGCATTTGTTTCTAACACATTTATAAGATTATTTCTTTGTTGCTTTGTATGTCCCTCCCCCACAGTGTAACCCCTGCTTTTAACTATATTTGATGTCGGTATAATTTGTGGAGGAGATGCAGAAAAACAAGTCATTTAAGGATACAGGTGGACCCGTTGCAACAATGAGAAGTACAAGTTGTCATGTCGAAAACGAACTTTACAACTTTGGTGCTGGGTGGGGAGGAGGATTGTGTGGGGGGGTTGGGGGTGCTGGGAAGGGATGTGATGGGTAAACAAAGGAGGAGGCTGCAATGCTTGATAAGAAATATACTCATTATCTTGCCCATGTAATTGTAACCCCTCTGTACAGTATCTTCACAAAAAATAAAAATTAAAAACAAAGAAATATTGGTTCCAGTAGTGTGCCTTAAAAAATCCATTAGGGGCTGGGTATTGTTGGTTCACGCTTGGAATCCTAGCTACTCAGGAGGTTGAGATTTGAGGATCATGGTTCAAAGCCAGCCCTGGCAGGAAAGTCCATGGGACACTTATTTCCAATAAAAACCACTAGAAACCCAGAAGTGGCACTGTGGCTCAAGTGATAGAGTTCTCGTCTTGAGCTGAAGAGTGCAGAGACAGAGCCCAGGCTCAGAGTTCAAGCCCCACACCTGACCAAAAAAAAATCTATTAGGGAACAAATTTCAGACAACTCAAATGATCAGAGCAACAATAACATACAGACTGCTGGAAAGAATACAAACATATCTGGAAATTTAAAAATAAGTAAGACTTATAAAGAAGCAATTCTGTTAAAATACATCTATATTATCTCAGAATATAGATATGGAAAAATCTTAAAATGATAGGACATTACAGATTACTTATATATGAACTTTTTTTACTTTTTTGATTTTTTAAAAATTATTTTTAAATAGTTGTATAAAACAGTTGCCATTTAACAAAGCGGGTTATGAGTGCAATGTACCTTCATTAGTATAATGATTGGTGATAACTGATAATAGTAGAATTAGTATTGTTATTGTCTTTCATAAGTGTGATTAAACAAATGTTCAATTTTAGAGGATTACACCATATACCACTCCTGTTACCTAAAGATCCAGAATTCTTGTTACAGAAGAAAGGAGTTAAAATGTGAAAATGAAATAATTTATTTTCAAAGTTATCCTGAATTTTAATTCAAGCTGATGAAATTTAAATTATAAGCTTCAGTAAAGATAAATTACCTAAGGAAAATGGAAGATATGATTATCTTTTAAACAATAGAGATAGATTCATATTTCTTGTCATTTATTTATGATTTATACCACTGGGTAACCAAATATAAGATTAAATGCCTCTATGTAAAATTATTCCAGTTGATTATGAAACAATAGTATAGAGTAATACCATTTACAATCATCAATGAATAAAACAATGAAATCCAATATCAAGTCATTCTCAGTTGAAAGTATCAAATCATGACTTGCCAAGTAGAACAAATTTAAATCTGATGATACCTCTACTGTCTATTTTCAGAAAATACAAAGATCAGAGGAACAATATGAACAATTCTAAAATAGTTCAGTCAGTAAAACTGAGTTAAAAAATGGCTTGACCAGGCCCAAAGAAACATAGGTCCCATGGTTTCCCTTATTTGCAATATCTAGTATATGTATGAGTCAAGTGGAAAAGGTCACATAATGTGATGTTAGGAAAATGAATCCTTAGATATGTATTTTAATGTTTTTTTCCTTTCATGCATTTGTTTCTAACACATTTATAAGATTATCTCTTTGTAGCTTTGTATGTCCCTCCCCCATAGTATAACCCCTGCTTTCACTATATTTGATGTCAGTATAACTTGAAGAGAAGATGGGGAAAAACAAGTCATTTAAGGATACAGGTGGACTTGTTGCAACAATGAGAAGTACAAGTTGTCATGTTGAAAACGAGCTTTACAATGTTGGTGCGTGGGGGGGGGAAGAAGGGAGGATTGGGAGGGGAGAGGCTGGGAAGGGATGTGAAGGGTAAACAAAGGAGGAGGCTGCAATGCTTGATAAGAAATGTATGCATTAACCTGCATTAACCCCTATGTACAGTGTGTTCGCAAAAAATAAAAAAAACAATGGCTTGAGATTTTGGGCAGATAAAACTTAAAGAATGGGAAGAAAAGAATCTGACTGGTAAACCTATGAAGAAATGCAAGTAAATAAAATTCAAGATACTTTTTGGGAAGAGGAGATAAGGAGCTGTGGTTTTCATAGGACATGTGGAAAGATTTTGTGCGTAGTTGACAAAGGCATATTTCTTTCCCTCACCAGTGATTACAAGGATAATTTTCTCATAAGGTAAGCTATAATTTTTGTGTATACTCTTCTGCATCTATATACCTAAATACCAATATCTATATATCTAAATACCAAAGTTAAAAATAAGCTAAAGCAAGAAAATCTATGTTTTTGAAGAATTATCTTTTCTTTCCCTAGTAAACAATACTAGTTGTTGTAATTTTAGGAAAATATATCAATTGCATATATTAAGAGAATTCTCTGTAGTTGACCACATCTTTATACCACATACTGGTTAAATTCAGCCTCATATTAATCCTGTCCCTACTTTCCAAACCTCTAACAATGACTATTCTGGTTCACACTCAACTGATTTTTAAACTTCCACTTATGAGAAAGAAGATAGATTATATATGTCCTTTCATTCCATCGATTCAAATTCAAATGGCAGAAATCCATTTATTATAAAAAACGTAACAAGTGCTAGCAGTGATGTTAAGAAAAATGAAACCTTATAAACTCCTATTGGGATTGAAATTTGCTGCAGTCAACTATAGAACACAGTATGAAGAATCATCAACTAATAAAAAGTAAATTTACTATCTCATCCAATGATCATACTTCGAAAGAGAGGTTATGTATTTAATGAAAATAAAATAATCATGTCAAAAAGATTTTGTACTTCTATGTTTCTTGTAGCACTAATCACAATAGCCAAGATAGGGAGTCTAGCTGTGAATAACTGGAAAGTAATATATGTACCAACGGAATATTTTTCAGCCAACAAATTATGAAATTCGCCTATTTTATGTATTCTTCTTTCTATAAGCTTTGGAGTTCTTCAGAGTGTGATCTGTAGTAGATGCTCATTCACATCCCATTACCATCCGTAAAACAAATTAATGCAGATGAGGAAAGAAATCATAATTATTTGACTGAACGATTCTACATTTGCTCATCAATCTACTAGAAAGGCACTTGTATGTTTGTTTTGAATGTTTTTCACCTCCTCATTTTATTTCTGGAGGGATCTCAGAGAAAGTTCTAGAAATTCCCATTTTCTATTCATTAATTTTTAATATGTTTTATAATATACATATATACAATATGTTGACCAACCTTTTCATAAGACATTAGTCCTTTCATGAGGGAGGAGCCCTTATGAACTAATCCTTTGCCAAAAGGCCTGGCATAAATACTACCACCATTGGAGTTAACTTTTCATAAGAAGCTTAGAAGAAACACATTCAAGCCACAGGAATGGTAAATGGCTGAGCTAGTGCCCTTATCCTTTCAGAATCTAAATAAAATCATACCAGGAAAATGAAGATGCATTTCTTTACTATAACTCTTGAATACCAACATTTTTTAACTTAAATGGTACCAACAGATCCAATTCTGAAAGAAAGATAAAAATTCTCTGAATATTGTGATAAAGCACAAGTATCTTTGATTTCATATCTCTTGAGATATTCTGAATGTACAAGCAAGAAATATTTACAGGAAAGTAATGCCAGAAAGACATTTCAATATAATATTGGCATAATGCCATTTATTATTTATTTTCTGATTATGAAAAGTATTTGATTGTAAAAAATTAGAAGATGCAGATGAACTAAGGAATAATGTCAAATGAACCAAGCATTCAATAATAGTCAGTATTTGAGAATAAAATTCTAGTTTCAATCCCATATTTAATCTTTCTCCACACACACTACATAAATATACATATAGTTTTTATAAATTTTTAAATACAAGGGTTATGTTTTAGAATTAATTCTTATCCCAATAGGCTGCTGCCTATTTTTCATAAAGTTATTTCTCTTGCATAAAAGCTGTATTAAGCAATATTAATGTCACTGAAGATTTGATAGAGGAGCTAGAGAGAAGGAATTTAGATCACATGTCTCAAAATTCTAATCTTCTTATTTCCCCTTCTCTTGCCATGATGAACACAAACAGAGAAAAATAAGTAAAAGTTATTGTAGACATTGTATGTACCTGAAAAATGTCTTCATGATCAGGCTTTAAATACATATTTATACACATCCTATAACATTCCCTTACTAACAATGAAAATCCTTTGTGGATTTTCCCAGCATAATTTTACCTGTTGCATTGTGGGATTTGCAAGATCATTCAAATGGATCTCATCTGCTATTCAAATATTGGTGATCATTTCCATTAAGGTGCTCAGCAAAGCATAAGAACTCCAGAAAACATGACTCAAAAGTTTCCAAGGCAATAAAGTTTACAAAACATTCA
Source organism: Dipodomys ordii (assembly GCF_000151885.1). Classification (NCBI taxonomy): domain Eukaryota; kingdom Metazoa; phylum Chordata; class Mammalia; order Rodentia; family Heteromyidae; genus Dipodomys; species Dipodomys ordii. The sequence goes on from NW_012267419.1 coordinate 2,438,145, forward strand.
TCTTTCATAGTATTTTCTCAAATACTGTTGATACCAATGCTTATATAATATTCACCAAACTTTCATTGGTTTCCAAGTATTAGTCTAGTCTTTATATGATCTATATTTTATAGTGAAATGCTTATAGTAGATTATTTGTTTATAAATTATTTCATTGTGAGAATATGTTGCATAGTTTACCTGGATCTTATGGAACATTTTACTTGTGCGATTAATTTGTTTGCATTAGAAATGATGAAAAGATGTTCTTATTCCCAGAAATGTTTGGACAATTTCTGTACTACTATCCAACTGTATATGAATCATTACCTTTCTGCAGTGTTCATAAGTCTATTGTTATAATATTTAAATAAGGATTTTAAAATTAAACATATCCACTTCATTTTTTTCACTCATCAGATTTTATCATAATGGTGATAAAAAACATCATAGATTGCTCAAGAAACTCTCTTGGCAGAAAGGTGTGGAAGAGAAAAGCTGCTGATTTAATGATGGCCAAGAATCAGAGAGATGGAGGTCAAGGACAAGATATACTTACTATGAACACACGTTTTATGACACAGGTCTTCTAGGTAGTCTCCACTTGCTAAAACATAGCTTGTGGGAGATTCTCATAGTCAAAAGATAATAATCTATACAGAATTGAAAATGAGGATATATTTTCCATAATATTTTCCCTCAAATATGTAAAGTCCTTTTTATGATCTAAATACAATCTAAATTTTAATGAAGCACTAAGAACCACATTAGCAGAAATCTAGACTTCAGTGTGCTCAAAATCAATTTAACTCTGTTTTCCTTTAAACATAATTTTCATCAGGTCAAAATATTAAACATTGCTTTATACACAGCAGACTTGCTTTTATTTCAATATCTACAAAAGTGAACATGACATCATCCGGTTACATGCATACTAGTTTTGGTTTCCTTTTACATTTTTTCCTTATCTATATTTTTCCTACTGATTTCTAAGCATTCTCTTTATAATAAGGGTCTGGCCTGCAAATTAAATGTATTGCTTTTACGTTGTAATTTGCTTTAATTTGTTTATAATAGGGGGTCTGGTCTACAAGTTTCACATATTGTTTTTATATTATAAATTTGCTTTAAATTAAGGCAGACACTTGTTGTATTTATATATTTTTGATAGTATTGATTTATCTTATTTTTATGCTTTGTAGGAAATATATGTGGAAGATAGAGAATAATTTGCTTGTCTGAACCTATATTTTTGTTTTATCAACACATTTTTACATTTAAGTTGCTCTATCTGCCATTTTAAAATATGGGTGTAGTGAGAGTTACGTCTCAAACTCAGTCTCAGATTTATCAATTATATTTCATTTTAGTAATCACTACTCTAATTTGAGTTCTACTTTTTCCTCAGGGAATTGTGGCAGTTTCTTATGGTCTGAAAAAAATAGTTGAGGAATTCTTTTTTTTCAGCCCTTTACATATATGTATTGTCAAGGTAATGTACAGAGGGTTACAGATAAATAAGTAAACTAAGTTAAATAAGTAAAGTAATACATACGTTTCTTGTCAAACTTGTTATGTTTTCCAAGCAAATCACATAATTGAGAGATACAAAATGAAAGTGGAAAGTAAATTTCTTAGAATTAATCCCAAATAGTCAAACAAAAACAAGAGAATAAATAGTGGAAATGTATATCCCAAAGCTGATGGGAGAGATTAAATTTTCAAATTTTAGGTTTATAACATACCATTTAGAGTGAATGAAAAAAGTCTTTTATAGGAGCTTCCTAATATAATTTCATGACACTAAAATTAAATGGAAAATTCTAAATGTTTTCACAGTTTCAATTAAATGAAAAAAAGATGAACTCCAGAGAAATATGTATCAAGACAGCTGCAGATATCTCCTCAGTAATGTTAGCTGCTAGAAGAGTACAGAATGCACTAGAATCGATTTTCCATGATTCCCTATTCCATGGCTTCAATAACCCATGGTTAACTGTAGCTTGAAAATATGAACTGGAAATTCAAGAAATAAATAATATGTTTAAATGTCTTCTCATAATATATTATCATTGTTCTGTTTAATTGTTAATTATTGTTAATAACTTATACTGCCTACTTTATAAAGTAAACTTTATTATTGTAGATATGTATTATGTATGAAAAACAAAAATAGAGTTCAATACTTCCTATGCTTTCTAACATCCACATGGGCATCTTTGATCCTATTCTCTACAGTTGCACTGAGACTAATTTAATGCCTTTGTGTCTCTGAGCAAAAATGTTTCTACTTCCTTACTGAGTAAATAAAAATTCAAATCATATATTTATAATTAAATAATTAATTTCACAATACAAAGAAAGGCAATTACATTATAGAGGTTAGTCGGTTTGGAAATTATTATGAGTGGTATTAAAACAATAGTGAATATTTCATAAGAACATGAGATAGACATGAAGAGGGCACACATTCTAGTCAAAATAGTAAAGATATTAATATTATAACATACGGCTATAAAATTTCACATTGTCATTTATCTCTTACATCTGGAATTAGAAAGTATTCCTAAGACCTAATTTTTCTTGGCCTGAAATGTCAACTATTTCAAAAATTGCAATCTTATTCTATTCCTCCTCTTCTCAAAACAAACCTCTACAGTAATCCTTAACTGATCTTTATTTCATTTTCTATCCAGTCAGTGAATAAATTCTATTGATTTTGCCCTTAAAATATATTCAGATTCTGTCAAGTTTCATCACCTGTATCATTATAGTTTTTGTCCAAATAATCACAATTACTTGCCTATATGCATATATGTATATATATATACATATATATATATGTATATATATATATTCATATATATGGACTAAATTTCAAAGGACCCAGTCTGTTTTTACCCTTGCTTTCCTACAGTCTCTATTAACTTAGCAGGCACAATGATCCTTATTATAGTGTATTTTTTGTAAAGATACTGTACAGAGAGGCTATAGTTACATGGGTAATATAATGAATGTATTTCCTATGAGCATTGTGACCTCCTCCTCTGTTTTACCCCTAACATCCTTTCCCTCCCTATCTCCCCAACTCTGCCCTCCCCGTCCAAAGTTGCAAAGTTTGATTTCAACATAGTGTCTTGTACATCTCATTGTTACAATGGGTCCACCTGTATCCTTATTTCAGCACTTTGCTATTTCCCTTCCCCTCCCTAAATTAGAAAAATGTATAAACAAGATGTAGGGTACCTGAATCAAATACAGTGATAATATCATGGGGAAAGAACATACAAAAGAAGCCCTCCAAAATCTCATAGTACATTATAAATACATTAAAAACAATAGCAGGAAAGAAAATCTCTTGTCCCTATCTTGGAGTTCATTTCACTTAGCATCATCTTATGAGGTCATATGAAAATAGCTTCTGACCTTTTTTGCTTATCCTAGACATATACTAGTTATTGCAAATATGAAAGTCAGGACTTCTATAAAATATAGGAAAGAAAACCATTTCTTAGCTGATGACTAAAAGTTAAATAGAAATCTACAAAATTATATATTTTTTAATTTATCAGAACTTAAAATAAATTATTTGTACATTTTATTGTAAAAATGCTGTACAGAGGGGTTACAGTTACATGAGCAAGGTAGTGACTATATTTCCTATTAAGCATTGTTGCCTCGCCCTTTGTTTTCCCCCTACCATCCCTTCCCTCCCACCTTCACAACTAGTCCTCACCCCCTGCCCTCCCAGCCAAAGTTGTAAAGTTCTTTTTCAACATAGTGTTTTGTACATATTGTTACAATGGGTCAAGCTGTATCCTTGTTTAAGCATTTTGTTTTTTCCTTTCTCCTTCCCGAATTAGAGAATTGTATATACAATATTCAGGGCACTGACATTTAATACAGTGAAAACAGGGGTTATACCGTAGGGGAGCAACATAAAAAGAAACAAAAAATCACATGGTACATTATAAATACTTTAGAAACAATAGCAAGAAAGAAAAAAGATATTTATGTTCCTATTTTGGCCCATAGACACATGAAGAAATGGTCAATCTCTCTAGACATAAAAGAAATGCAAACCAAAACAACATTGAGATTCTACCTCACCCCAGTTAGAATGGCTATAACCAAGAACTCTAATAACAACAGATGCTGGAGGGGATGTGAGCAGAGGGAACCCTACCGCATTGTTGGTGGGAGTCTAAACTTGTTCAACAACTTTGGAAAGCAGTATGGAGGTTCCTCAAAAGACTCCACATAGAGTTCCCTTATGACCCAGCAATCCCACTTTTGCACATTTACCCAAAGAATCACAAACAAGACCAACTTGTGCTACCAGCACAACTATGTTTATTGCAGCATTATTTACCATAGGTAAGATATGGAACCAACCCAGATGCCCCTCAGTAGATGAATGGATCAAGAAACTGTGGTACATATACACAATGGAATTCTATGCCTCTATCAAAAAGAATGACTTTGCCACATTTGTTAGGAAATGGAAAGACTTGGAAAAAAATATATTAAGCCAGGCGCAAAGAAATATAGGTCCCATGGTTTCCCTTATTTGCAATAACTAATATATGTCTGAGACAAGCAGAAAAGATAAGTTGATGTTAACGAAATTAACTCCAAGATAAGGATTCAAATGTTTTTTTTATTTTTTGCAATTGTTTCTAACATATTTATAAGATGATTTCTTTGTTGCTTTGTATGTCCCTCCCCCATGGTATAACCCCTGCTTTCACTGTATTTGATGTTGCTATAATTTGTAGAGGGGAAGGGAAAAAACAAATAGTTTAAATAGTGAAACAGGTGGACCCATTGCAGCAATGAGATGTACAAGACATTATTTCGAAAAACTTTACAACTTGGGGGGGCGGCGGGAGGAGGGAATGGGGGGCACAGGGAAATGGGAAGAGATGGGAAGGGGAAAGAAATGAGGAGGCAACAATGTTTGATAAGAAATGTACCCATTACCTTGCCTTTGTAATTGTAAACCCTCTGTTCGGTATTTTCACAATAAAAAATACATTTTTTAAAAAAGGAATGCATGTAGAAATACATGCAGAACATAATCTGAAAGGGAAAGGCTGGAATAAAATCTATCAAACAAACGGCCCCCAGACTTTAACATGCCACTATTGCCTCAGGTCAACTTGGCAAAAACTCAACAGAGAAACCCTCAGAACTAAAAAAAATTGCATTGGCATACTAGATTTAACAAATGTCTACAAATTATGCCACCTAGCCTCATAAGAACATACATTCTTCTCAGCAACACATGGAACATTCTCCCAAATACATCATAATTTAGGTCACAAATTGTATCTATGCAAGTTCAGAAATACTGAAATTATTCCCTACAATCTGACAGACCACAATAGAATAAAATTAGAGCTCAACACCAAAAGCCATCACAGAAAATTCTCTAACTCATGGAGACTGAACAACATATAGTGAAAGGACCAGTGTGTCATTGAACAAAACAGAATGGAAATTCAAACATTCCTGGTATTTAACAAAAATCAACACACTAGCTATCAGTTCCTCTGGGACACAGGAAAGGCAGTACTCAGGAAATTTTACAGCTCTGAGTGTCCACATCAACACATTGGAGAAATCTCAAATCAACAATTTAATGTTGCACCTTAAGCTCCTTGAAAAAGGGGACGATCCAAACCCTAAGCCAGTAGATGGAAACAAATAATCAAAATTAAAACAGAAATTAATGATTTAGAGATTAAAGACATAGAATCAGAAAACAAAGACGTTTTTGACAAAAAATAACAAAATTGACAGACTTTTAGCAATATGGTTAAAATTGACAATAACACATGCAGATAAAATTAGAGGCAAAAATAGGAACCTCACAACAGAAACAAGCAAGATTCAGAACATTATAAAGAACTAATTTGCAAACTTTTATGCTAATAAATTGGAAATCTGGAAGAAATGGAAGAAGTCCTAGCAAATATTGATATATACAAATTAAGAACATTTAAAATAACTAAATATACCAATAACAAGTAATGAAATATAAATGGTAATAAAAGATCTCCCATGCAAGAAAAGCCCAGGACCAGGTGGATTCACAGCCAAACTCCATAAGGTCTTCAGAGGAGAATTCTCTCCAATACTCCTCAAACTTGCAATGATATTCAAAGTGAAATATCACCACCAAATTTACTCTATGAAGCCAACATAACACTCATCCCCAAACCAGATAGGGACTCATCAAAGAATGAGAACTCTAGACCTATCTCTTTGATGAATATCAATGCAAAACATCTAAATAAAATTCTGGCCAACAGAATTAAACAACTAAGAAAAATAATCATATCCTATGATCAGATAGGATTCATTCCAGGGTTGCAAAACTGGTTCAATATATGCAAGTCAAATATTTTAATTCAACACATCAAGAGGAGCAAGGACAAGAATCATGTGGTCATCTTAATAAATTCAGGAAAAGCATTTGACATGACCCAACATCTCTTTATGATAAAAGCTCGGAAAAAGCTTGGAATCCTTATTAAATTCCTCAATGTAACAAAAACTGTATATGACAATGCTACAGCCAGCATTATACTTAATGGTGAAAAGTTAAAACCATGTTCTCCAAAATCAGGAATAAAACCAAGATGTCCACTTTCTCTACACCTCCTCAATATATTACTGGAATTCCTAGCCAGAGCTATTAATAAGGCTAGAGACAAACTTAAAGAGAATCCAAATACGGAATAAAGAAATAAAACTTTCCCTCTTTACTGATGACATGATCCTTCCCATATTTAAAGACAGATTTTTCTCCAAGTTACTTGAGCTGATTTGAAACTTCAGCAAATTTTCAGGGTATAAAATTAACCCACAAAAATCAGTAGCTTTTCTATATGCCAAGAATGGGTAGAGCAAAGCTGAAATCTACAATGGGTAGAGCAAAGCAAAATCTTTTGTAATAGGCTCAAAGATGTAAGAATTAGTTATAAATGTGAAAGAACTCGTTAATAAAACATTTAAAAACCTGAAAAAGGAAATTAACAGATTTAAGGAAACAGAAAAACCTTCTTGTTCCTGAATTAGAAGGATTAATCATGAAGATGTAATACTGCCCAAATGTCTACAAATTCAATGTGATTCCCATCAAAATGCCAACAATATTCTTTGATGATATAGATGAGGCAATTTAAAAAGTCATATGGAGGGTTGGGAAGTTAGCTCAGAGGTAGAGTGCTTGCTTGCATGCATGAGACCCTGGGTTTGATTCCTCAGCATCATATAAGCAGAAAAAAGTCAGAAGTGGTGCTGTGGCTCAAGTGGTAGGGCATTAACCTTGAGCTGAAGAGCCAAGGGACAGTGCAGGACCAGAGTTCAGCCCCACCACTGACAAAAATAAATAAATAAATAAATAAATAAAATCATATGTAATCATAGAAAAGCAGAAACAATCTTTAGCAGAAAAACAGTACTCCAGGAATATCAATTCCAAGCTTCAAACTCTATTACAAAGCCATAGCAATAAAACCAGCTTGGTACTGGTCCAACCATAGGCATGAGGATGAATGGAAGACCCAGAAATGGACCCTCAGACCTATAGGCACCTAATATTTTGTAAGGGAGCCAAAAACACAGGCTGGGAGACAACAAATGGTGCTTGTCAAATTGGCTATACATGCCCAAAAAGTAGAAACTAGGTCCTTACATATTATCTCCACCAGACTCAATTCCAAATGGATTAAAAAACCCAATTTAAAACAAGATACCCAGAAAATATTACTGGAAGGGATATGGGAAACACTAAGGCTCCTGGCTCAGGTCAAAAATTCTGAGTTAAGACACAGAACCACAACAAATCAAAGAAAGATTGGATTACATCAAACTGAGGAGTTTCTACATGACAAAGCTGGCAAGATAAATAGAACGCCTGCAGAATGGGAGATCTTTATTACCTATGCATCAGACAGGGGCCTCATATGTAAAATATACATAGAGCTCAAAACATAAACCCTACACAAACAAATCTTCAAAGAAACAACCACCCAACTAATACAGAGAGTTATCTGAAGAAGAAATGAAAATAGCCAATAGATACATGAAGAAATGTTCAATATCTCTGAGCATAAAGAAATGCTAATCAAAAAAATATTGAGGTTCCATCTCACCCCAATAACAGATGCTGGCAGGGATGTGGCCAAAAGGGAATGCTACTACACTGTTGGTGGCAATGTAAACTTATTCAGTCACTCTGGAAATCAGTATGGAGGTACCTCAAAAGACTAAACATAGAGCTTCCCTATGAACCAGCAATCCCATTCCTGGGCATTTATACAATTGACCATAAACCAGGATACACCAAAGCCACCAGCACAACCGTATTTATTGCAGCATTGTTCACTATAGCCAATATGTGTAATCAACCCAGATGCCCTTCAGTGGATGAATGGATCAAGAAAATGTGGTATATCTACACAATGGAATTCTATACTTCCATCAGAAAGAATGACATTGGCCAATTCACAAGGCAATGGAATTACTTGGAAAGAGTTATTTTAAGTAAAGCCAAACCCAAAGAAACATAGGTTGCATGTTTTCTCAAATAAACCTAGTGGACAGTAAAAGATACTAGACATGATTAATTAAACAGAATTCTAAGCATTCACACAGTAAGAACAAAGGAATTCATTCTTAGAAGATGTTGACAATGGCACAATAACTCTGTGCATTTCATCATATAAAATGTGTATATAATTTGGGGAGGGGAATGAGAAGCACAGAAATGGTGGGACAAAGGGTGAATCAATTCAGCAGTTACCCTCAGACACCATATTGGGAATGAACTGTACAACTTAAGAGGGAGGGGGGTCTGGAGCAGAAAGACCAGGAGAAAATTAGGGAGGGGGTGACACTGTTCACAAGTAAATGTACTCATTACTTGACTTATGCAACTGTAACCTCTCTGTACATTACTTTTAAAATAAAAAAAAATTAAAATACAAGTAAAGAATATTAACCCTCCTTCTAGTAACTAAACTGTTTTTTGTATCATAAAGATGATTTATAAGAACAAACCACATTAATATTGAAACTATATCCCTACATACATATAATATTTCATGAACTTTTGAATGTGAGAGGTTGGTTAGCCTGATTCTTCCTATACCAAATTAAAGTTCATCCTGCTCTTTTTTTTTATTTAATTGAGCAATTTAAGGAGCAAAAGTTTGGAATAAAATGGAAAAGAAGAAACAAAGATCGCTCGAGTATTAAGTAGAACTAAACTTCAGGCAAAATACTTTCACATAGACAAATTTTCTCTTAGTTACTTTAATGACAAAGTTTCTACATTGGTAATAAAAAGCTCTTGAAAATATATACTGTCTACTGTAAAGATAGTATGACATTAATAATACTCAGTATACATGAAAGTGGCCATGGAAAGAAAACATAAAGCCAAAATAAATGCAGAGGAATCAGAAAGAATAAAACAATAAAGATAACAGAACAAATTAGAAGCTCTGAATGAATGAATGGATCAAGAAAATATGGTATATATACACAATAAAAATTTACTCGTTCATTTGAAAGTTTCATATTATATCATAAAAAGAAATGGAAAGATATGGGAAAGATTCATTAAATGAGTAAGTGAAGTCCATAGCAACAAAGGATCAATGTTTTCTCTTATATGTGGAAGCTTATAAGTAAGCACATTGAGTGGTATGTGTTTACATATGTGTTAAGTGAAATACAGTAGAAAAAAGGGCGATCACAAATAGTCTAATTTCTTAGGCAAGCAAAATTAAAGTTCAGCAGAATGAAACTCCAGTAAGCAGATATTCAAAATGAATGGTCAACGGGAAAGGGATGGACAAACAGAAAGGAGAAGGGGGAGAATATATGCAGACAAGAATCCAATATATATCCTACAAAATGAAGAAGAGTGAGGGAAGGGGTGAGTTTGGGATGGATGAGTGAAATATTGAAAAGGGTAACATTGACCATGACATACTGTATTCATAAACTGCATTGTTAAATGGTAACTCACTTATACAATTATTTAAACATAATTTAAAAATAAATCACTGAAGTTGATAACCCAAAATGAAAACAAATAACTCATTATTAATGTTTTCATGGATCAACAAAACTATATTTTATAGACTAAAATAAGAATGTGAACATTATGCTCATTAGTTTTATAATTTAAAACAAATACTTCATTTATCATAGCAAAATATATAAAAAAACTGAATAGTATTTCACAATGTGAATATATAAGCAAATTTGTGTAAGTATGTACAGAAGTATTACTCAACAATGGACAAGAAGGAAGGTGTTTCTGAGTCACACACAACTATATAAATGAGTTTAAAATTCCATTTTCAAATAAGAGAAAGCATGTTCAAGATACTGTATTATGCCCTGGTTCTACTTAATACAATTCATGAAAAGATAGCGAATTGCTCAGTTCATAGCAAGTACTAAGCTTGGGGATGGATGTTGAATGCCAAAGAACTCAAAGGAATATGGAGAGAGTCTTCAACCACACTGGCCCCTTGCTGGTTCTACATTAAAAGAGTTTCTCCCAGAAAGGTTTTGAACTTGAAGTTCCCATTGCATGTGAATACACTTAACCTAGATAGCTGCAAGTCTTGCTTCTACAGCTCTTCCAAGTCTTTTTTCACATTTCACATCTCTTGTGATAATTTATATTTTTATTGTAACCCTTTCCTTCTGGTACACTCCATGTCCCTTTAATGTTTTTGCAGCACAGAACTTATCACCATCTGGTTACTTAAGTGTTTTAGCCTTTTATTTTTACTTTTTCTTTCTGCCCACTTGAATGTAATCTTAGTGAAGAAATGGAATTTTTAAATCTGGTTTTGCTTCTGTTATTTTTTTAATCACTTGGAACACTAGTTGACACATAGTAGGTACTCAGGATTTTTGATGAATGAATAAATGAATGAATGATTCACAAATACTGGAATGAGAAAGAAAGAATTAGGCATTTTATTGCTATATCAAATTATTTTGTAAGGAAGGAGCAGCAATTACAAGGGATTTGAAAATTAATTCAAGGAGCAGTATAAAACTGTGAGACCTTTGGAAAAACAATGTCAAGTCTCCAGAAATTGCTTATTTGTTCATTAAATGTTTTTCCTCTTAAGATTTCTAATTATTTTTGTATATTTTATTAACTTTAAGTAATTGTATAAAGGATTTGCCATTCACCAAAGCAGTTTAGGAATATAATGTACCTTGATCACTGTCACCCTTATCAAAATTGTCATCCACCTTTCCCAACATACATTTCCCTTATGTTAATTTTAGGTTAAGTATTTAATATTTTTGCCATTTACCAAAGCAGTTATTTACATAATGCAACTTGGTCTGTATTATTACTTCAACATTTTCGCCCCTCCCCTCACCCCAGCACCTTCCCTTACATTTCTCAATTCTGTGGTATACACAATGAATTCTTGCCTGCATTCTCCCCTCTTTCCTACTTCATTCTTGCTATCCTTCTCCCATTGACCCTACCCTACCGTCCTGTGAGTCCACTTCCCTGTACTTATTTTGTTGGGTTTTGACTTAATAATTTTTAAAGAATTATACTATTTGAGCTCTCCACAGGGTATATTCTACATCAGTTAATTCATTTTAACCACTTGCTTACCACCCAGTGTGTTTACTTGTAGATTTCTAGGCATATTCTTGGTACCACAAATGAGGGAAACCATGCAACATGTTTCTTTTGATCTGTCTTGCTTCATTTAGTGTAATGTTTTCAAGTTTTTCCATTTCTGTACAAATGGTACAATATTGTTCTTTTTCATAGATGAGAATTCTATTGTGTCTATATACCCCATTTTCTTGATCCATTTGTGCATTGAGGGGCACCTGTGCTGATTGCATATTTTGGCTATGATAAATAATGATGCAATGAACATGGCTGTGCTGGTAACTTCAGTGTGGCCTTGTTTGTGATCTATTGGACAAATTCTTAGGAGTGGAATTACTAGGGCATAGGGTAGTTCTACGTTTAGTTGTTTTTTGAAAAATCTCCATATTGTACTCCACAGAGTGCTTGAACAAATTTACATTCCCATCTATAATAGAGTTCCTTTTGGCCACATCCACATCAGCATTTGCTATTGTTAGTTTTCTTAAGATTATCCATTCTAAATGGGGTGAGGTGGAATATCAATGTTGTTGTGATTTGCATTTCCTTTATGGCCAGAGATTTTAACATTTCTTCTTTTGTCTGTTGGCATTTTTACTTCTTGTAAGTATTTTCTAAGTGCTTAGCCTATTTACTAATTGTATTGTTGTTTCTTGGAGGGTTTAATTTTGGGTCGTTTATCTTTTTGAGTTCGTAGTATATTTGGGGTATTAGGCCTTGTCTCATATAGAGCTTGTAAAAATTTTGTCCCCTTCTGTGGTATTTCTATTGAACTTGAAGTTTATCTTTTAAATGTTTTAATGCATTTTATTATTTTCAAATACTTTTACAAGGTACTTTCAATGTAATATATCCATTTATGTATACAATGTTATCTTAGAGTCATCACTTCCATCATTTTCAACCCCTTACCTCTCCCATCCCAACAATTTCATCAGATTTCCTACTTCCATTTATACTGGTATCCATTGAATATTATTAAATGTGTTTTCATTCGTTCTTCTGATACAGAACCTATAAAGATTTTAACTGCTCTTTTATATCACTTAGGGCTATACTTTTTAAATTTTATTGTCAACGTGATGAACAGAGGGGTTGCAGTTACATAAGTAAGGTAGTGAGTACTTTTATTTTCAAACTTTTTACCTCCCTCCTTATTTTTCTCCCACTTTCCGTCCTCAGTCCCCCACCCCAGTTTTATAGGTCATTTCCAACATATTGTCTTGTGTATATCACTGTTGCATTGGGTCTTCCTTTGTCCTTTGTCTCACCATTGTGTTGATCACCTTCTCTTCCCTAATTCTGATAAATTACACACACACACAATACCCAGGGTACCAAAATCAAATACAGTGACAACAGAGGATAAACCATAGGGGAAAAATACAAAAGAAACAAGAAAGCACATAGTATATTAAAAACAATCACACCAAAGTAAAGCCTCTTGTGTTGAAGTTCATTTCACTTAGCATCATCTTATATGGTCATATGTACATAGCTACTGAGCTATTCTGCTCATCTGCTAGGATAATCCTAGACATATACTAATTATTACAAATGAGAGAAAGCATGGGACCTATGTTTCTTTGGGTCTGGCTTTCACTTAATATGATCTTTTACAAGTCTTTCCATTTCCTTACAAATGGGGCCATGTCATTCTTTCTGATGGAAGCACAGATTTCCAATGTGTATATATACCACATTTTCTTGATCCATCCATCTACTGAGGGGTATCTGGGTTGGTTCCAAATCTAAGTTCTGGTAAATAATACTGTGATAAACATAGTTTTGCTGGTAGCCATACTAAAGCTACCTAGGGTTATATTTTTAGCAATTAGAACACAATTAAATATAACACTAAATTTTAACCTGGTAGTGATACAAAATTAATCATGATAACAAGATTGAGCCTATACAAAAGTCATCATGATGACAAGATTGAGCCTTGTTGTTATGGATCATACCAACCTCATCTGCTTATTCATTTCTCTTCTTGTTATTTTGGTATCTGGAAATTAAGTTAAAATACAACATTTTCTCTTTGTGTCAGTCAAGTCTATTTTCATTAGGAAAGCAATGTTAAGACTTGGAAAGTAAGAGTGCAAAAGCAGGAACCACTTGAAAATCTTAAAAGGTGAAAAAACAGTTTTTTTCTCTTTATGATGAGTAAGTTTTCAAATGGGACCCTTCTTGCTGCATTTTGAGAGATTGTTTAGGGAAAGAAATTTGATGTACATACCAACTTAAGGGAAAAAAGCTAAGATCTGGAATCTATCATTTTATTTCTAATTGACAGTGCATCAGAACCAAAAGCTCTCTGATCCAGTTACATTTGTCATTTTTGGATGCATTTATTGGCGAAAGACCTGTAAACACCAGCCGGTCATAATTAGAAGCTTGTGAACTGGATGACTTTCACTTTGCCATTAAACCTCAGACATGGAATTCCAGCCAGTAACAGAATGCCTTCAGGTATTCTAACTGATCTAGGAACTTGATCTTGCACCCCTTAGCAGAGTTAGAATAAAAACAATCACTCCAGAAGAAATGTTTCATATTAAGTACAATTGTATACAAGGTTTTAGCATTTAGGAAAACTGAGATTGAAGAAAATAAAGCTTCCATTCAGAAAGAAGCAGATTGTGAAATCAAATGACCCCAGAAAGAAGCAGTTATGTTTTTCTTCTTCTGAGGAGGCAGTATAAAAAATCCAAATGTGAATAAGAATTGTCACAGAAATTAGCATTTCCAAATTAGATGAACTCTCTAGGTTATCAAATTAGGTATAGTTCTGAATTTATATGTATGCAAAAAAGGCAGTCACTCAGAAAAGATTTACTGAGCACCTAAAATGTGCCAAAGAATGAGCCTGGCACTTCAAAAACAAAAGTCCCAGGAAAATATGGTGTGTTCTCTGGTTACAAGTATTTGTGTACTTCACGAAAAAATTCCTCAACAAACACTATGTTTTTAAATAAGTTTGAGTAATAGAAATGGGACTTAGCTATGGTTACACAAAGCATGCTGGCATGCTTACCTGTCAGTAGTGTTTCTGTTAAAAAAAACAAAAATAAGGGAGCTCTATGTGGAGTCTTTTGAGGAACCTCCATACTGCTTTCCAAAGTGGTTGAACAAGTTTACACTCGCAGCAACAATTCAGTAAGGTCCCTTCGGGCCACATCCCCTCCAGCATCTGTTGTTATTAGAGTTCTTGATTATAGCCATTCTAACTGGAGTGAGGTGGAATCTCAATGTTGTTTTGATTTGGATTTCTTTCGTGGCTAGAGAGGTTGAGCATTTCTTCATGTGTCTATTAGCCATTCTTATTTCCTCCTCAGAGAGGTTTCTCTTTAAGTCTTTATTCCACTTAATTATTTGGCAGTTGTTTCTTTGAGGATTTGTTGTTGGGGGATTTATTTTTTTGTGTTCCAAGTATATTTTAGATATTACAGCCTTGTCTGTTGTATGGCTAGTGAAGATCTTCTCCCAATCCGTGGGCTTTCTATTGATCTTGCTAGCTATGTCCTTTGCCATGCAGAAGCTCTGGAGCTTCATTCAACCCCATTTGTCCAACTTTCTTTGATTTGTTGTGTTTCTGGGTGTCTATTAAGAAAATTTGGGCCCGTGCCAAGGAGACCTAGGGTTTCTTCCATTTACCCAAATAATCACAAACAAGGCCATACTATGGCTACCAGCACAATAATGTTTATGGCAGCATTATTTACCATAGCTAAGTTATGGAACCAACCTAGGTGCCCCTCAGTAGATGAATGGATCAAGAAAATGTGGTATATATATGTATATATATATATATATATGTATATATATGTATATGTATATATATGTATGTATATATATGTATATATATATATATA
>NW_012267419.1:2453737-2478638 GCF_000151885.1 Dipodomys ordii
TATATATATGTATATATATGTATATGTATATATATGTATGTATATATATGTATATATATATATATATATATATATATATATATATATATATACAATGGTATTCTATGCCTCCATCAGAAAGAATGACATTGTTAGGAAATGGAAAGACTTGGAAAAAATTATATTACATGAAGTAAGTCAGGCCCAAAGAAACATAGGTCCTATGGTTTCCCTTATTTGCAATAACTAGTATATGTGTATGACAAGCAGAAATGGTCAAAAGCTATGTATATATAACCATGTAAGATGATGTTAAGTGAAATGAACACCAAGATAGGATCACAAATATCTTTTTTTTTCTTTCTTGCTATTGTTTCTAACATATTTATAATGTACCATGTGATTTTCTTTTGTTTCTTTGTATCTTCCTCCCCAACGGTATAATCCCTGTTTTCACTGTATTTGATGTCGGTACCATGCATCTTGTGTATACACTTCTCTAATTCGGGGAGAGGAAGGGAAAAACAAAATGCTTAAATAAGGATATGTGTTGACCCACTGTAACAATGAGATGTAGAAAACACTATGTTGAAAACGAATTTTAAAAATTCAGCTGCAGGGAGGAGGGTAGTGGGAAGGGATATTAGGGGGAAATCAAAGAAGGAGGCAACAATGCTCAATAGGAAATGTAGTCATTACCTTGCTCATGTAACTGTAACCACTCTGTACAGCATTTTTTTACAATAAAAAACGTACAAAAATAAATAAAACCAAAAACAGCCCTCTAGAGCTAGAAAATGAGTTTTCAGTGGCCCTCATCCAAAGTCCAGACTATTGTTCACTTGATAGCCTCGCCTTGCAATTCTCCAGTCAAAGACAGAGAATTTTAAGACAACTCCCCAGTTTCTGTTTTAATGATTAAGGCCAGAAGTATTCTCTTCCAGACAGCAAATAGAAATGCAGTTAAACTATAAGTATGTTTATTCCTGGATGACTTCCTCATGTAAATCACACTTAATATGACATTTCCTAGATGAATAGGGGGAACTCCATAATTGTATTGTTTATATTGAATTAACCTTGACAAAACAGTATTATAACACATGTTCCTGAAGTTATTTTTCTAGATGTAGAACTAACTGATAATGAATCAAATGAATCATGAGTGATGAATCTTATCAGAGCTAACTAATGTGCCTGGCTATCAATTTTCTATTAATAACTAATCAGAAATAGGGATATTATTTTCTAGTCTTGAGTAACTCTTTAATTTCTGGAACTGTATAGTCTTCTACCAGAAAAGCAGCTTGGATCTCTGGCAATGTGCTTTTGGAGTGTGAAAGTAAAGGAAAGTATGTTTATACATTTATGGTGCTGAAAGATTTGCCAGCAGTGTTGGGATGTGGGCTGTCACTAGACCTTGAGACATGAATCTCTTGTGGTCATTTTAGTAGTTCTCTTGCTCAAAAGGGCTATGGACTTAAACTGAAATTTCAAAATGATTAGTCCATATTTGCCACTAAAGTAATTGCTCCAACTACTATTAGAGGAAGACTGAGATTATAAAGCCCCTGAATGACTTACCTCATATAGTTCTTAAGCTCAGCTTAAGCAGGGTAGCCAGCAATATTTAACTTTCTCATTCAAGTTACCTACCTATCACCTGAAGGCTCAGACAGAAATACTGTTCTATGGGGAACAGCACATAATGAACTCACATGGATATAACTTGAGTAGTTCTAAATAAGAGTTGGATTTAATTCCACAAGAAAAGCATCAAGGGGACCACACATCTGTACAAGGCCACAAATAAGTCTTCTTTTAATACATAAAACTTGTTGAAGACTTATTAGAATGGCTCTCTTACTTAAGCACTGGCCAAATCTTGGAGTATAATCAAAGCCTGAAAGAAGAGCTAATGAGAGGATATTTGAATTGATTTCATGCATAAGTTTTGGCTATCGATATTTATTGAACTTAAGAATTTCAGTTGAAATGTACTTTCATTACCGGTATTAGAAGCATCACAGATAAAAATTGCCTCCTCTCATAAAATTATGCTAATGGATTAATTGATATTCTTGAATGACAGCATTAGAAAACTCTTTGGGCATCAGAGAAATCCATGTATTCACTTTACATAAAGAAATTGAGTCACAAAAAGGGCTGTGACTTTTTCAAGTTGTGCAGCTAAGCAGTGGTATATCAACAAAGAGAATTTTCACAAACAATGTCAGTTCAATGCCAGTAAGTATTGTAAACTAATGGTGCAATGGAACACATGCACATATGTTCATCCATGGGATGCTGCTATACTTTGAGCAATTGAGTTTATGGTCATTTTGCTAATTGCACCTCAGAGTTTTATACAGCATACATTAGGCAGTGTTATCATGAATATTATTTCACTTTATTCTCCCAATATGTATTTAAAGAAGGCATGTAATTTGCAAGCCTGAAGGAACAACAAAATAAAATGCAAAGAAGACATGTGGTTTGTACCAAATTAGATGCTTCAACTAATACATTCTCCTAAATCTTAGGTTAATATTGTGTATCTGACAGTAGATAGCAAGAAGCTCATCAAATACATTATAGAATTTCCTGCTTTACACAACCACCATAATTTCAGTCCATTTATTAAAATTTCTGTTAAGTCTAGTCAACATCTTACATACAATTAGCTTACTGCTTTGTATCAATCACTTCCCAAACTTAAAAGAAAATGTAGGGCTGGGATGTAGCTCAGTGGCAAAGCATTTGTCTAGCAAGCGCAACGTCCTGGGTTCGATCCCCAGTACCAAAAAAGAAAAGACAAAATAAATACAGTTAAAAAAAAACCAAACAAAAAAAAAGAAAATGTATTAATTTATGGAATATTCACTAACTCAAACTAGGATATCAAGAGTATTGGTATGCCTGGTGCTGGTGGCTCACGCTTATAATCCTAGCTACTCAGGAGCCTGAGATCTGAAGATCACAGTTCAAAGTCAGCCCGGACAGAAAAGTCCGTGAGACCCTTATCTTCAATTAACCACTAGAAAACTGGAAGTGGTGCTGTGGCTCAAGTGGTAGAGCATATGCCTTGAGCTGAAGAGTCCTGGGATAGTGCCCAAGCCCAAAGAGTTCAAGCCCCACGACCAACCAAAAAAAAAAAAAAAAGAGTATTGGTATGTTTTATTTTATAGATTAAAAATTAAGGTAGAGAGTTTTTAAGCAACTTCCCCAAGGTTACCGTATTAATAATAATAAATCATAGAGCCAACTTTTGAGCTTAGGCAACCTGAGCTCTAGAACATCAATGCATCTACTATTGCCTAAATTGTCAGTCTACAAGTATACAAGTGGAAGTGTTATTTGTACTACTATCCTGAAAATCTCACTCTACAGTTTGTGTTGGTTCAATAATAAAAAAAACCCAAATCTTCAGTATTCTGAAGCCATTCTGTAAACCATAAAGCAACAAGAGATTACACAAATGGAAAGAAAAGTGTTACTTTATTATGTGAGAGGCATTGAGACTTAATGGCCCATGATGATTCTAAATAAGCTATTAGAGCCATTTTATCAAAAGTTTTTTTATAAAATGTTCCTAAATAGTTTCATACTAAAAGAAAAAAAAGATACACCCAAGAGGAACAAAATTCATTTCCCTAACACTAGTGTTCCATCAAATGCTGGGTACATATACATGATAGATAATAATAGTATCAAAGAGAGAATATGTAATATAGACTTAGGGAGAAGGTAGTCTAAGTCTATTATATTTAGGCTCAGTTTTCATGATAAAATATATTGCTACCAATGTCCCTAAAAATACGTTTTATCTATAAAAGCATGACTTCCACAAAGACAAAATCCAACATGGCAATTTCACTGATGAAGGGAAAGTTTGAGCGAGTGAGCGTTTTAGCTTTCTGAAGGTTCTGTGGAAGAAGCAAGATGCTCCTTAGACTATTTCTTTTTTGTATTATGCAGTAAATTACAATATCTGTAGTAAATAAAGAAGGGGAATAACCTTTCTCTGGTTACTTTTTTACACTTTATGAAGAATGACACAATTGTAGTTTCTTTAGTCTCTGATATATCTATTTGTTGGAATGAACTGTACAATTTTGGAGGGGATAAGTCAGGAAGGGAAAAATGGGAGAGATGGAGGGAGGATGGTAACACTGGTTTAAAGGAAATGTACTCATTACATGAATCATATAACTGTAACCCCTCTGAATCTCATCTTTATAATAAAATTTTAAGTATATCAATGAATGTTTAATTGTAAATGAAAGTAAATATTCTGGAGAACTGGAACAAAGTTTCTGACCTAGAAAAGGGTAGTAAGCTTGTAAACTGTAAATGTCATCTGAGGAAGTTTTGAAAAATGATTTTCAAATTTTCAGAATTAAAAGAACATAGGAAAAATTTGATTTCTTTCTTCCTTGTCTGAGTCCTGTTTTTCTCTCGCCGTAAAGCTCTGCTAGGAAGTCCAGCATTATGGTGAATAAGAGTGGAAAGAGTGGCCACATTGTTTCATTTCTGATTTTAGACAAAATGGCTCCAGCTTAACTCCTTTTGTTTTAATGTTTGTTATAGGTTTACTGTAAATAGAATTTTTGTGTTGAGGTATGTTCCTTCTATTCCTACTATCTTCAGAATTTTTATTATAAAATGCTATTTAATTTTTGTCAAAGGCTTGTTTTAATTGATTTGCTTACATTACACTGTCTTCTCACCTCTAGAATTTGATCATGGTATGATAATTTTAATGCCTTTTTGAATTCAGTTTGCCGTATTTTATTGTTTTTGTTGATCCTGGGGCTTGAACTTTTGGGCTGAACGCTGTCCCTGAGCTTCTTGCTCAAGGCTGGAGCTCTATTGCTTAAGCCACAGCACCACGTCTGGCTTTTTCTGAGTTGTTTTATTGAAGGTAAGAGTCTCATGGACTTTCCCACCCAGGCTGGCTTTGAACCCCAAACCTCAGATCTCAGCCTCCTTGTTAGGTAAGATTACAGGTGTGAGCCACCAGCTCCTGGCTTTGGTTTGAAGTATTGAGAATTTTTATATGTATACTTATCACAGAAATTACTTAAATTTTTTAAAATTGTTGTTGGATTTGTATTCAAATATGGAAACAAGTAATGCAATATTTTGAGAATCGGTTTGCTATCTTATATCCAAAGGACCTTAAAATCTCTCCCCAAAACACTTAGGTCTCATCTCAGCAAAGTAGCTAACTACAAAATCTATATACAAAAAGAAGTAGCTTTTCTATACATTAACAATGAACACACTTGAGAAAGGAATTAGATACTCACTGCTTATAGTTGTTTCAATTCACTCCTTAGATAATGACTGCTCATATCCTCTATTTTTTTAATTTGACTTTACTCCTGCTTTTTAATTCTCAAATTTTATTTTTGATAATGACAGTTAAGTTTTCTCAATTAGTCCTTAGGTGAAAGTTATGTCTATTTTTTGCCTATACTTGAAATTCATTCTTCTTTACTACAGCCAATACATTTTCATATTTAAATTTTATTATAAATGTGATAAACAGAGAGGTTATAGTTACATAAGTAAGATACTGAGTACATTTCTTTTTGAACATTGATACTCCTTTCCTCGTTTTTCCCACTTTCCCTTCTGACTGCCCTATCACCCCACGTTGTAAAATTCATTTCCAACATAATGTCTACTGAGTATCACTGTTGCATTAGTTCACCCTTTGACCCACCATTTTTGTGGTTCCTCTTCCCTTCCCCAAATCAGATAAACTTATATACAAGAGAAAGCTTAGAGAAATCAAAAACAGTGACAACAGGAAATAAACCAAAGAGAACCAAAGAAAGAAAAAATGAATAGCTGCAAACAGTACACTAGAAGAACCGCTTGTATTCATTTCTTGGAGTTCATTTTGATAAGCATCATTTCATATGGCCATATGCACATAGCTATTGAGCTATTGTGATTCTCTCTTGAGAATATCCTAGACATACCTAGTTATTACAAGTGAGGGAAACCATGCAACCTATATTTCTTTGGTTCTGGCTTATTTCACTTAATATATGTTTTCCAAGTATTTCCATTTCCTTATGAATGGAGCAATGTAATTCTTTCTGATGGAAGCATACAATTCCATTGTGTGTGTGTTTGTGTGTGTGTGTGTGTGTGTGTGTGCATCACATTTTATTGATCCATTCATTTACTGATGAGCATCTGGGTTGATTCTATATCTTAGCTATGGTAAATAGTGCTGCAATGAACATGGTTGTGCTGGTTGCTTTAGTGTGGGCTAAAAACTTATAGACATTTCTCCAAAGAAGAAATAAGAATGGCCAATAGACACATGAAGAAATGTAGAAATGTGCAACATCTCTGGCCATAAAAGGCCAGAAGAAACATAGGCTACATCGTTTCCCTCATTTGAAATGACTAGAATATATCTAGGATATTGTTAACAGAGGTTTAAAATAGCTCAATAGCTTTGTGTATATGACTGTATAAAATGATGCTTATTGAAATGAACTCCAAGAAACGAAAACAGGAGGTTTTTTTTTCTTTTATGGTATACTGTTTGGTTATAGTTTTTATTTTTTCTTTGTTCCTTTGGTTTCATGTTGTTACTGTTTTTTATTTCTGTACCCTTTCTCTTTTATGTAGTGTTTATCTGATTTAGGGAAGGGAAAGGGAATCACAGAAATGGTGGACAAAGGGTGAACCAATGCAACAGTGATACTCAGTAGATATTATGTTTGAAATGAACTTTATAATTTTAGGGGGCAGGAGGGGTGTTGGGGAGTGAGTGAAAATAAGGGTGTTGATAACATTGTTCAGTTACCAATGTAACTGTAACCCCTCTGTACATCACCTTTACAATCAAAATTTAAAAAGAAATGCAAATCAAAACAACATTGAGATCCCATCATCCATTATCAAGAATACTAATTATAACAGATGCTCGTGGGAATGTGTTCTAAAGGGAATACTACTATACTCTTGGTGGGAATGTAAACGTGTTCAACCACTCTAGAAAGCAGTATGGATGTTCCTCAAAAGACTAAACATAGAGCTCCCCTATGACTCAGCAATCCATTCCTGGCATTTACCCAAATGACCACAAACAAAGAAGTTTCATCATTTTCCCCATCCCTCCCAAGTCACTCCTCCCCCAATTTTATTAATTTTGTAGTATTTGTGTAGAGTTTTATGACTGAATTCTCCTCCCTTCCTAAAATGTATATATATCTTTTCAAAATTTTATTTGAAGAAATGGGACTCTGGGAATGGGCTCAGGAGAGATAAACTATATATATCCTTTGGTTCTTGTATGAAAGACAGGGCATCAGTCATCCTCATGCTTGGCTTATAGTATTACATTTTGTCTAGAAAGATTTCCACAAGAATTGTGTCTAGGATGGGCAAAACATTCACTTAATCCTAAATCTTTACCTGGCACATCCTATGAGTACAAAGTTTAAAACTCTCAGGAGTCACCCATGTACTGTGAATTGGAATAGCAACCTGTGGGAAAAGGATATACTTATTCTTCTCTAGGGGTTACTGAAGCACATAATCTTGACAGGTGAAAGAAGAAAAAAACTCAGAATTTATCAGGCTCAAGTGAGTAGGCATGTTTCAAGTCAGATAGCATGGCCTTCAAGTGCCTAAAAGAAGATGCTTGTACACAATGGTGCATAGTTTTCAAGATAATACTTCCTTGGACTAACATTATGCTTATGAGAACCCTGCATGTTTCTAATATTCTTGAAATTGGCATGCATTTGCTGCTTTCACTGGCATAAAGAGTAATCACATGATTTTAAAGGCTCTGTATATGAGTTGAATGTTCTTATATTTGCATTTACAATATCATTGTATAATATAAATATGAATAGTAAAAATCTAGCAAATAATTAAAACCTTTATTTTTTCTTTACTTAGATATTAAATAGCAGATTGAAAACACCATGACAAAAGATAGTAAGGAAAGAAAAAATCCTTATGATCAGTTAAAGTACAATTTAATTTGCTTTGTAAATAAGTGGTCATACACTTTAGCTCCCATTGAATTTTGAAAATTCTGAATTCTGAATTCTGAAAATTCAGATGATCTTGTCTTTTATATTAAATAATCCTGAGGTTTATTTTAGAATGCAGTTAAAATTATTTGAAAATGGTCTGATTCCTTCTGGTGTTGCCTTAACGATATTTTAGATGAGACCAGCAGTACTCAACCCAGTTTTAATTATTACCCACTATTGAAGCATGATTAATATGTACTGTATTCAATTCCTTGTGACCCATAAGGTTTTCTAGACTCCTTGGTGGGAACAGTGCATATACTTATGTGAGAATGATATTTTCCTTACTTACATGCACTAGTCAATATCCTGTTGAATGTATGAGGGAAACAATGAAATGCTAATTTCTTGAGTAGGTCCCTTATTAGTCTTGGTTTAATAATGGTGATAAACATTGATTATCACACCAATGCAATGATATTGACTAGTGAGTTTGGCAAAGGAAAAAGAAAGTTAAAATACAATGTGTTTCCACTCATTACCATACTTATCTAACCATAACCCCTCTGTAAATCACCTTGACAATAAAAAAATACAATGTGTTTGTCTTGAGTAATTGCTCCAAATTGATTCCACATATAAAGAATAAAAATTTCTTCCAGTTTACCTACTTGGAAATTCTTCCCACTAATTCAATTTATATTTGTGGATTTCTCATGCCCTTATACTTCCACTTTTCCAGAATATCTAGAAAAAAACAAGCTCTGAGAATAGTTGAATAATTACCAACTTGAAAATAATATTAGAACTTTTTTCTACTTGTCCTTCGTCTTAATCAGAAAAGTGTTAGTTAAACTGAATAATAGCTCTGTAATATTAGTTTTAATTTGCTAAATAATTGAATGAAAAACAAAATCAGAATTAGAATATAAAGTCAAGACTTTCCATACAATTATATTTATTGTAGTTGGGGTTTAACTGAAGAATTTTCAACTGCTGTGGTTATATAAAAAAAAGATAAGACATTAAATCCACCTTGGGAACTTGGTAAAAAGTTAGAATAAATCACCTGACTGCAAATACTAGTGGGCCAAGGGAATTTTCCTATAAAATAACACTAAGAGGTCATCAGCATGCTGAGATTTAAAATTTGTCACTGTATTTATTTTTGGGGGGGAGGGGGGTCCGGTCGTGGGGCCTGAACTCTGGGCCTGGGCGCTGTCCCTCAGCTCTTCAGCTCAAGGCTAGCGCTCTACCACTTGAGCCACAGCGCCACTGCTGGCTTTTTTCTTTTTGCTTATGTGGTGCTGAGGAATCAAACCCAGGGCCTCAGGCATGCAAGGCAAGCGCTCTACCACTGAGTCACCTTCCCAGCCCACATCACTGTATGTTTTATACATTTGAGTTTCTAATATTATATCCTGCTTCCTTTTGTTCTGTTGTAGTTATCAAGGACAGGAGTTCATTTGTAAAACTAAATGCTTTTCTCTATTTTTTTTGTCTTCAGAATAGATTCTTCCAATAAATAAGTTGTAGTGGTGACTGTGATCACTTTAATTTTAGATTTCAGAGCCTTGTTAAAAGAATGTTTGGTCTTACAGAAACCAACACTGAACTTGTTTCTGTTTCTTCAGTGATATAATATTTGTAGACAAAAATAATTAGCTCTCTAAAGCAAGTTTCTTTTCTCTCATTAGTGTATCATTTTAGGTGCACTACATCACTTCTGAGAATGAGACTAACGATTCAGTGAAAAAAACTCAGTTTAATTATTGGTATAGGTTTAGCCATGGATGCATTTATAATTCTTGTTGATTATATAAAAAAACTATGTATTACAAAATCTAATTTTAATTCACTCAACTACATAACCTGCTATTCGATATTCTAATAAATGTAGGATACTTGATCATAGAAACACATATTTCAATTCACTTGAATTAGAAGTAAACAAACTCTAATTAAATCTTCATATATACCAGCATCACCGGCATCACCACCGCCACCACCACCACCATCACCACCAATAGAAATAACACCCTATTTTTGAATATGCATAAAAATTTATGACATCACAGAAGACATCATAGTAACTTGGTCTAGAAAAGCAGATATATTTCAGAGCATATGAAATACATATCATTAGCTAAAAACCTGTTTATTCATAATTTTTTGTTGTTCCTGAGATTTGAATTCTGGGCCTGGGCTCTGTCCCTGAACTTCTTTTGCTCAGGGTGAGCTACCACTTCAGCCACAGGACCACTTCAGGCTCTTTCTGAGTTTATTAGATATAAGAGTCTCATAGAATTTTCTGCCCAGGTTGGCCTTGAACTACAATCCTCACATCTCAGTCTCTTGAGCAGCTAGGATAATAGGCATGGGCCATTGGTTCCTGGCATTCATAATTCTTGTTGGAGAGTTTATACAAACAGTAACTGAAGTGAATGCAATGCAAATTATATCCGTTGACATTTTTGTATTGTATTTCATGTAATGAAATTTATGAAAGATAAAACTATTTTACACATAGTTTTTAATTTTCTTTGGATTTATTATTTTCTGGTATGATATATTAGTATTGATTCAAATGAGTTTGAACTTATACATAAAAAAGTAAAATTGTACATATTAATGATGATCAAAGTGATTTTTTTCAAAATATATGTACAATGTGTAATATTTAATTCCAGCTAAATATATTTATTTACTTAAACATATATCATCCGTAATGATGAAACACTAAAATTCCAATCTTCTGTTATATATATTCTATTTTTAATATATAGAATACATATATTTTATACATAGAACATTATATTATATTATTACATTATCTTATCACTATATATAGTCATCCTATTGTGCAATAGTAAACCATAAAGGTAGGTACAACTTAGTGCCCACTCATCAGCCTCTCTACATTCTAGTAAGCTTCATATTCAACTATGCAGCCATTTTCTGCTTAAAACAATTCATTTATATTAATGAATAAAGTCTGGATGTGATTGTATTTATGGCCTCAAGTGTCTAAAAATACTAGAATGACTGGTTTTATTTAATTTTTATTTATAAAAACAGCAGCTTGAGTATAACTTCTAGAATATATTTTATATGTATATAAGTGGTACCACTTGGGTAAGTATTAATTGGAATCTAAGGACAACTCATTCTAAGACCAATTATTTCAAATTATCACTGAAATGAATGGCTGTTGACAGACCTGGTGAGGCAGTCAATAATTTGAGGTAAGATTGACATCAGTTAAAACAGGGTCTGGAATGACTAAGTAATTTGAAATCCAAAGATTATGTTGTTTTGGTTTTTGTTAATGGTTCTTCTCTGTTATGTAAATAAGAAATAAATACTTGAATTTAATTTCTTATTCTTTTAGAGAAAATATGAATAGATGAATAATATTTAAAAAGATCTTTACCAGAATACCAAGACTGAAATACTTGAGACATATTTTAACTTACAAAAATCCTGATGACATCTGTTGTCCCATAGAAAGCTGCTGTGCTATCCTATTTGATTTTCCTGCTGGTTTGATGGACTCTTGTCAAAGACATGTACATATGTTGTGAACCACAGTGTTAAATACTCAGGACAAATTATCATATGTCCAGCTGCTCATGTTTTGAAATAAATTGGCAAAAGGAAAATACAACTAGATAACTGGACCATGAAAATTTATCTTCATTGATATTAAAACTATTATGAAAATATGATTTTAAATAGGTCAGTTAATTTGAAATGAATTAGAAGTTTGGAAAGAAAATCATAGAACTGGTAATTAACAAAAGCCCTTTCCTCAACTTCAAATTTTCTACCCTTCCAACATTCAAATATTTTGTCTTCTTACTGTAGACTTCAAACAACATTTATATAATGTAGCTATCACTAAGTCTATAAATGCTAATATAATTGCCAAAAATGGTATGGTCATTTTTGTAGTTATACTAGCTTTCATCAGTTGTGCACCTTAATAATTTCAATTCAAGAATGACCTGTTGTAATAAAAATTGAGTAATTAGCCATATTCTTCAATTTCTGCCTTTATCCCATGAACATCCCCTCACCAAAAGCAAAACAGTAGAAGATTCCTGTGTGTCTCGAGAAATCTATGAATACTGGCATATTTCTTCAATCAAACTTAAAGTAGTGATGTCACATAAAGTAGTATGTTTTAAAGTGTCTTGTAAAAGAGACAACTAGAAGAGGGAAAAGGAAAGAAGAAATTATTCTTAAAATTGTTAGATTTAAGGATTTAACACATCAAATAATAAAATCTTAATATTATTAATAGATCAAGTTACCTTGATGTGATCATCTGAATGTCTTAATTCTCTATGATGAAATTTTACTTTGGGCTTTTTCTCTTTTCCTTCCCTGGTATCTTTATCTCTCCTTCTTTATTTCTATCATTCTCTCTTCCCTCCCATGTTCCACTCTCTCCTCAATTCAAAACATAACAATAAGCAGTGTGATTTGTTTTAATATTTCAGAGAACTCTCAATTTTTCCAATTAAATGGCTATATATATTTGCCCACAAACTTTCTTAATGTTGATATATTGTGAGGTGTAAAATCAGAATAATTTTAGATTCCAGCTTACATTCATTGTTTCTGTAATACTCTAATAAGTTTGTTGGGACAAGGGAAGAAGATCAGATTAAACAGGAAAGAGTGAATAGAGGTAAAATTAACTTCCCACAAATCAACTTTAAAAAGAAAAGATGAGATATATAGTAAACATTTGAACTTAGTGTTAAACTCTGACACTAATAGGACTTCAAACTAGAACAATGTATTTAAATTGAAGAAGTTAACTCTCTACTACACCAAACTTTTAATTAATGTCATTAATTGTGCCCAAAGGACGTAGAATGATCGGTACCTTTTAAAAATTCATAAAAAATATAAAAACCAACACAAATGATTATCATAATTACTGTAGGTCAACTAAGTTTAGTGTATTATATTTTTAGCTGTTTCAATGGATTAAAACTTATTTTTTTCCTCTGGAAATCACATGATTTTCCCTCACAAGATATAAAGCACTTTACTGTCATGACTTTCCCTTCAATCGAATCTTCTCTATCTGAAGAAATGTAACATCTTGGAAAAAGAGTCACAGCAAAAAAGTTGTTAGCATTCATAGTGCACGGTGTGATATTGTAGGACAGGCTTGGCACACAGCTGCTGCCTAGGGGACACTGAGAGGCCTGTAGCACAAAGGAGATAACTGAAACCCTAAGGGCAGTCAAAAACTTCCTAACATCAGATAACAAAGAATCTTTCTGTGTATAAGAGAGCCCCAATGATGAAGACTAAATATGTAAGTGCTTTATCAGCAGCACTGGTTGAAAACCTAAGTGTCCTTCGAAGTTTGAGTCTTGCCTCTTAACTGTAGTGCACAGATTTAATGACAACATTCTCATTAGTTCAGCCTTACTGTACTATTTCAAGCATTTATCAACTTTTGTGGCTAACAGCATACTTCATGCAAAATTAGTGGAGGGAAAGAGGAGGATTAAAAAGGTCTTACTGCTTAAGGGAGTAAAAAGCAGTTGTCCTGAGCTCTTCATCTAATCCTCTGCATTTATTAAGGGCAAAACCATTTATCTTTCTACTCATAAATGGAACAGATACAGTATCTGTCTCCTGGGTCCCTGAGCCCACAGGGGAAAGCTAGATTAGACCTAGAGAACTGATGCAACCTAGAGCGGTGCATTACTTCATGGAGCAAGGAGTTAGCAACACACATTGATTCCAAATATTTTTAATATGGTTTGTCACATATGCACAGAGGTAAATGAGATGGCAAATAAAGATTACCATTGCCAGTTCTATATACTATCTGACTTGTAGGTAATGTGGCAGGATTTTCATAAATGGACACTGGAAATCAAAATGATATGGCAACAAGTTTGATCCTTGAAGGGTATTTGTGAAAAGTATAGTAAGCCAATGACTGGCAAGTCTCGGGACAAACAATCTTTGATATGTAGAAAGTAATTGTGTTTATTTCAATGACAATTGGGCCTAAGCTTGCTGCCACTTTCTTGGTAACTGTCATTTTTATCTGCAGTATAGCTCTGTACTTAGTTTCATGCAGAAACTGTTCAGCTTGGCTTGTAGTGGTTGGAACATACTAGTTTGTTCTACTACATTTTTAATTTCAGGATTGATATGTTGGCTTTTCAACTGACTGTCAGAATAATTCATACACAGTATTAAAATTAAGTGTGTGGTGGTTTTATTAATGTAGTCTTAAAGAATAATGAAACCTTCAGATCTGCTCTATTGCATTCTGATGAAGTGAAATGCTGAAGAATGATGTTCACTATACGTGCTTATTCCTCACTTAAGTGAAAAACCAGCTCATTTAAAGTCTCCAACAAGCACATGGAGACCCTTTTGTGAATTAACACTAGTATCATCATATATTTGATTCTATATGAAATAAGAATTACAGAATTTTCAACTTGGATTTAGAGCTCTGGAAAATAAGCATCATTTTTCTGTTGCTTTTTAAAATCTTTCATCTTTGGCTTCCCTGATATCCTACTCTTTGACAACATGCATTTATATTTAGGAGCATTTTTGAATGTAGTTTGCTAATGTTGAGAACACACTGTCACTGTGTTTTAGTATTGCTATGATACTGTCTATGTGGATGTGACACACTTTTCATGAATGCATGCTTATAATTATTGCACCTACATTAACATCAAGAAGAACAATACATATGAAAAAGCTTGTTTTTGTTGTTTATAGTATTGCTCATTGTTTCAAGAAAACCTCAAACATACATTTAAAACCTATGTATGTGTGAAATTTTTAAAAATTATATTTTCAAAAGGAAAGAAGATTCTTAAATGGATATACTGATAGAATTATATTATATTTCATTATTCCTCTATGAATGAAGTGTAAAATTGCTGTTTATTCATGTTTTAATGTGTCTATTTTAATCTAAATTTACAGATATTTTACAGTCATATTATTCTCTGAACCTAAATTTTCATTCAAATGATTAGAAAACCAACCCATATCTGCACTCTGCTGTACTACTTCCAAAAACAACCAGAGAAGCTAAAATTTAGTAATGATCACTAAGAAAGTAAACACTAAGTGTTTACTTTTCTCTTCAAAAGCAATTTGTTTTGGTTTCCAAGAAGCAAGGTTACCTAGCATTGGAATTGTGTACTAGTTAAATAATTTTATTGCTGTGAATGAAGTAACAATGCTTACTTTAAAGGATTTGTTGTGCAAGGTGGAAAATATAATTATTTAGCATAAGGTTATTATCTATTGCAGAGTATTACATTTCTAGGAATATTTTCACAAGCATTACTTACCTGATCTTCAGAAGTATCAAATCAAGTAGGTAAACCAAAAAATTACTATTGGCAGGCCTACATCACCAGTTGCAAAGAAACCCCTGGTAGAATCCAGGTAACTTCTTCCAAAACTGGTATATATTATTGATATTCTATCTAATTTGAGAAGAAAAAAACTTATACCAGTATTTTCAAGTTCATGTGGGAATACATATTTATGCACCAATGAACATTTATATTTTTCAGAGACATGCTATACTTAGCAATATCTTAAGATAAAAGTCATATTGTTCAAATTCTTTGAGCAACAATACAACAGCTTTCACTTCATTGGAAGTGCTATATGTTAAATGCTTTATTATAAATCTCAATTTTTGATTTTTTCCACTTTACTCATGGTTTAAAATGCAACATAAAGTAATACAAAATCTCTAAATACACTTCATTCTAAGAAGATTCAAAACAATGGAACATCAATACATGAAGGTAATGGGTAAATCCACCAAACACCTGAACTTAACCATTTTCTCTAGTGTAGAATCCAGGCAAATTCTAGAGGTTGCCAATGCAGCATAAGTAGCTGACAGCCTTTAGCAGCCTCAGTATCACCTACTACTGCTCACCGTATTTCTGCTCAGATTTGATGACTCTCTCCCTCAAGCGTCCCGAAGGCCATCCCATCTTTTTGCACCAGGGATTACCCCTCTCTAAGAATGGTGACTATGGGGCCAGATAGGAATGTGTGACAGCACCAATTTTCTGCATGGGTTTTCTGTATCACCAACAGCAGACTAAGAGAGAAGAAAACAATGTAGTGTGAGACATTCAGAGGAATATAGTAGGGAATCTGCCTTGTACTGAAAGCAACAGAGTAGTGTATAACACTATAATAATATTATACTTCATAGACCATTTTAATTGTTACACAAAGTGCTTAATCACTAACAAATCACATTAATTCCTAGGTCTTATTCAGAAAAAGCCTGGCTTCTTGATTCTCCTTATACTTTTATCACTAAAAATTAATATGGATGAAAATACTTTATTTGTACCCATGTGGTAATGCTTACTCCAATCTGGCTTGAAACATTCATGACATAAGATAACTTTCCTCTGTAGATCAGGAGTTCCTACAAAGAGCAAACAAAATTACTTATTTTCCTTTTGAGCCTAGCACAGTGTTTATCAGTCACAAACAATAAACTATACATGATTAAACTCTGATAATAAGAAGTTAAATAAAAATAAAGAATGGATTTTCTATGTTGTAGCCATTTGCTCATTTTTCTGTCAGCCAATAACATGTTCTTTCACATTTTGAAAAAGCAAGCAGTCAGTAACTAAAAATGATTAAAATATATCATATGTATGTATGAAAAAAATCACAATGAAACTCCCACAGTGCAATTAATATACATTAACAAATTGTGGGTAAAATGTTGTTTCAATAATTATGAGACAGTAAAGCTGGAGGTAGGGAAGGACTGAGAGTTAAAACAATTTTAAAATGTTTGCATATATATAGTAAAGAGGCAGAATCTACTGTTTTATTGATACTATTTGGATTCAGTCCCCATCACAGATGCCCTTGTTGAAATGAGAAGCTAGAGGATGAGAAGGGTTACATGTTTACCCAACTTCATTAAGAAGACTATAGTGCTGCGTCAAAATTATGATTGATCACAATGCCAGTATTCCTTTCCATGTATCATAAATGTCTTTTGTTAAAAAATTTGCAATCTTGCTAGGTGCTGGTAACTCACGTCTGTTATCCTACCTACTTAAGAGGCTGAGCTCTGAGGATCTCAGTTCAAAACCAGCCAGGGCAGGAAATTCCATGAGGTTCTTATCTCCAATTAGCCACAAGAAAACCAGAAGTGGTGCTTTGGCTCAAATGGTAGACTGCTCACCTTTAACTGAAGAGCCGTAGGAAAAGCGCTCAGCCCAGGGTTCAAGTCCCATGAGAGACAAAAAAAAAATGCAGCCTTTACGTTAAATTGGGAGCCTAAAAGTACATGGAAATCATTATATACACTTTGTAATAGAAATGTCAAAAATAATAGAGTCATCTATCTTAGAAATAAAATTAGAAGCATTACTTCAGGTACTAAAACTACAAACATGGAGGAAGTCAGAAATGGGTGAAAACAAAATGTGTTAGTACACACTTGTAATTCTAAATATTTGATAAACTAAATCTGGAAAAGTTTAAAGGTTAGAAGTTTACATTATATCAATGAAAACAAGGAAACTAGGTCCCTGTATTAAATTCATCAACTGTTGCCAAAGAAAGGATTCCTACATTATCTCAGGAAGTACGAAGAGACTTAGGCTGAATGAATATTATCATCAAATCAAGAAACCATTAAGAACTAGTTTCATCATGAACACTAGTCTCACAATGAAATTTCCATGTATTCTAGCACTTTCTGCAAAATATTTTGAGAATTGTAGTAAATTTAATGTTTTTTTAAGTTTTATTTTATTGTAAAGGTGCTGTACAAAGGGGTTACAGTTACATGAGTAAGGCAATGGGTACATTTCTTGTCAAGCATTGTTACCCCTAATCATGTCCAATATGGTTTGAATACATCTATTGAAAATATTTGCCAAATTCATACGGAAGCTTTTACTATGTAAAAATGTATCTTGTTTGTGAAGAAACACATATACAACTGAATATGTCATGAAGAAAAATTTCAATGTGTATATGGCTTCATAGCCAACTCAGAAGAATATCACATTCTTATGGAACTTGAAATATGTGGGGACTTGTGACAATTTTATATAGTCTATGGATGATATGGAAAAATATTACTGGAATCATTCACAGAGGAGGGATAAATAACCTGTTAAGAACTACACCATTACAATGAATCAGTAGAAAATACCTAGTAAATTCCAGAATAACTTCTCCCAGGGACAACTTGTGGTTGATGTGATTACTCCCTGTAATAATATCAGGACATGTGCTTTTTTCTGATTCTAAGGTTTTCCAGTATTTTATCAAGTTACCAAAAAGTTAAAATTCTCTTGTGTCAACTATGTTTGCATTCACAATGACAGCCTTAGCAACATCTAGTAGATTTTCTAGTAGAAAATGCAATCAACAGAGTAACAGTCCAATCACCAGGATGGCTTGACAAGCATTTTATCTGTATGTGTATTATGATTTTCTCTTGGTAAAATCAGCAGTAGAGTTAATTGTGTGACAAACTCAAATGGTGTTTTATTTAGAATTAAATTTCATTTATCTTAGATGGTATGCTTAACTACTTGTTCACTCTTATAAGTATCAGAAAGAGACTTTATGCTTTAATGGCAAAAAAGGGTCTAGCTTGTTTTTATTTGCCCTTTCTAAGTCTCCTTATTCAAGAAAGTGAGACTACAATAGTGATTGGGATGAGATGAATTGCTTGTACACCTCCCTCTCTTTGTATCTATGTGATCCTCTTTAACTTACTAGGTTCCCAGTTAAGGTGTTGGGGGGGGGGGACTGTCTGTGTCTAATGAATTGATTGCCCTCTAGTGGATGGAGTGTAAAGATTTATTGTTAATATTTGTTTAACTTAAGTAGTAATCTTGGAATAGACAAAATGATACTTATATATATTCTTTTTCTCAGTATTTTTTATTATAAAGATACTGTACAGAAGGGTTATAGTGACTTGAGTAAAATAATGAGTATATTTCCTACCAAGCATTGTTATCCCCTTCTTTGTTTTTCTGCTACAATCTCTTCCCTCCCCACCTCCCCAACTCCTCCATCTCCCCCACCATCCCCTTGCTCCCAAAGTTGTAAAGTTCATTTTCAACATAGTGTCTTGTATATCTCATTGTTACAAAAGGTCAACCTGTATCCTTGTTTCAGCATTTTGTTATTTCCCTTCCCCACTCCAAATTAGAAAAATGTATATACAAGACGCAGGGCACCAGAATCAAATACAGTGAGATAGGGGTTATACCATGGGGGAAGAAGATACAAAAGAAACAAAACAATCACATAGTACATTAAAAACAATAGCAACAAAGCAAAAACCTCTAAAATATACTTAGACCTCAAAAAATTAAATTTCCCAACAACAAATCCTCAAAGGAACAACCACTTGATTAATAAATAGGCTAAAGACTTCAAGAGAGACTTCTCTGAAGAGTAAATAAGAATGGCCAATAGACACAAGAAGAAATGCTTAACTTCTCTAGCCATAAAAGAAAGGCAAATCAAAACAACATTGAAATTCCACCTCACCCCAGTTAGAAGGGCTATAATCAAGAAATCTAATAACAACAGGTGCTGGAGGGGATGTGGACAGAAGGGAACCTTACTTCATTGTTGGTGGGAGTGTAAACTTGTTCAACCACTTTGGAAAGTAGTATGGAGGTTCCTCAAAAGACTCCACATAGAGCTCCCTTATGACCCAGCAATCCCACTTCTGCGCATTTACCCAAATGATCACAAACAAGGCCATACTAAAGATACCAGCACAACTGTGTTTATCACAGCATTATTCACAATAGCTAAGATATGGAACCAAACCAGTGGATCAAGAAAATGTGGTATATTTATACAATGGAATTCTATGCCTCCCTTAGAAAGAATGACACCTCCCCATATTTTTTATTTTTATTTTTTATTTAATTTTTTTATTTTTTATTGTGAAAATACTGTACAGAGGGGTTACAATTACATGGGCAAGATAATGAGCACATTTCTTTTTTTTATTGTTCAAAAACCATACAGAGGGGTTACAATTATATGGGCAAGATAATGAGTACATTTCTTATCAAACATTGTAGCCTCCTCCTTTGTTTCCCCTTCCCATCCCTTCCAAGCTTCCCCCTGGCCCCCCACCAATCCTCCCCCCACCCTCCACCAAAGTTGTAAAGTTTGTTTTCGACATGACAACTTGTACTTCTCATTGTTGCAACGGGTCCACCTGAATCCTTATTTAAATGACTTGTTTTTCCCCTTCCCCTCCAGAAATTATACCGACATCAAATACAGTGAAAGCAGGGGTTATATTGTGGGGGAGGGACATACAAAGCAACAAAGGAATAATCATATAAATGCGTCAGAAACAAATGCATGAAAGAAAAAAACATTTAAATAGATATCTTAGGGTTCATTTTCCTAACATCACCTTATCTGAACTTTTCTGCTTGACTCATACATATACTAACTATTGCAAATGAGGGAAACCATAGGTAATGTTTCTTTGAGCTTGGCTTACTTCAATTAATATAAATTTTTCCAAGTCTTTCCATTTCCTAACAAATGGGACAATGTCATTCTTTCTGATGGAGGCATAGAATTCCATTGTGTATATATACCACATTTTCTTGATCCATTCATCTACTGAGGGGCATCTGGGTTGGTTCCATATCTTAGCTATAGTAAATAATGCTGCAATAAACATAGTTGTGCTGCTAGCTTTAGTGTGGTCCTGTTTGTAAACATTTGGGTAAATGTCCAGTAGTGGGATTGCTGGGTCATAGGGGAGCTCTATGTGGAGTCTTTTGAGGAACCTCCATACTACTTTCCAAAGTGATTGAACAAGTTTACACTGGCAGCAACAATGAAGTAAGTTTCCCTTCTGTCCACATCCCCTCCAGCATCTGTTGTTGTTAGAGTTCTTGATTTTTGCCATTCTAACTGGAGTGAGGTGGTATCTCAATGTTGTTTTGATTTGCATTTATTTTATGGCTAGGGAGGTTGAGCATTTCTTCATGTGTCTATTGGCCATCCTTCTTTCCTCTTCAGAGAAGTTTCTCTTTAAGTCTTTAGCCCACTTATTTATTGGGCAGTTGTTTCTTTGAGGATTTGTTGTTGGGAGATTTAATTTTTTGAGTTCCAAGTATATTTTAGATATGAGACCCTTGTCCGTTGAATGGCTAGTGAATATCTTCTCCCAATCCATGGGCTTTCTATTGATCTTGCTAGCTATGTCCTTTGCCATGCAGAAGCTCTGCAACTTCATGCAATCCCATTTGTCCAACCTTTCTTTGATTTGTTGTGTTTCTGCGTCTCTATTCAGAAAATTTCGGCCTGCACCAAGGAGACCTAGGGTTTCTCCTATTCCATCCTGTAATAGTTCCAGCAACTCTCCATATTTTAGGAAATGGAAAGACTTGTAAAAATTTATATTAAGTGAAGTAAGCCATAACCAAAGAAACATAGGTCCCATGGTTTCTCTCATTTGTAATAACTAGTATACATCTAGGATAATCTTACCAGACAAGTAGAAATGTTCAAAAGCTATGTACATATGACCATATAAGATTATCCTAAGCTATGGGCTGGGACGGTGGTTCAGTGTTAGAGTGCTTGCCTTGCATGCATGAGGCCCTGGGTTCGATTCCTCGGCACCATATAAGCAAAAAGAAAAAAGCGGGAAGTGGCGCTGTGGCTCAAGTGGTAGAGCGCTAGCCTTGAGCTTGAAGCGCTGAGGGAACAGCACCCAGGCCCAGAGTTCAGGCCCCACCACCAGACCAAAAAAAAAAAAAGATTATCCTAAGCTAAATGAACCCCAATATAGGGAAACAAGAGATTTTTTTCTTTGATACTTACATATTTTCAAGGGACAAACAAGGCAGCTTTGTCTTTGTGTTCTTAGATCACATTTTTAAATGACTAGTCCTGTGTCATATTCCTGGATTGATTTCTCTTTTTCCAGGTTACCAAAAACAAACAAACAAAATCTGGTATGAACAAGGGACTATGACTGAGTCCATTAGTGGTAAAAGGAAGTATAATACATCATCTCTGTCTTTGAAGGATTCATATTTATCTCAGAAGTGAAGTGTGAACTTGAATAAACAGCATCTATGACCATTTATTAGTATTAAATGCTAATTGCATCCTTTAAATGAAGAAGATTGTCGGATTTCAGAAAAAGATGACCATCTCATATTTCTTTCCCATCATGTAATCATGCCAAGTCTTTACAGAAGTTTCTTAGCAGATGAAAGTATAATATTAATCAGGTCATGATTAGAGGAGGCCATAAAATTCAAGTCTTTAGCAATTGTCTTTGGTTTCTACTGATACCTCTTAAATCTATATATTTTTAATACAAGATTCTTGGTTTCCACCCTTTGGGGTAGTTATTACTGTGAAGGTTACCATATGTATAGTGTAATAGAACTTCTAATGGAAATAATATTGAGATAATAATTTTTAAATTCTAAGTATAAATTTGATGAAGGCTAGTGTGGATCAAAGTAGGGTTTAATGAAAGTATACATGGATGCTAGTGGCCAGCTAAGTATATGGAAAATGTTACTCAAGTGTTTGCCTGTGAAAAGCCCCTTTGTTCCTATTCTTCTCCATTCATCCCTTGCCTGGAAAATCTTCTTTACTCAGATGATAGTACATGATACAATGTTGAATTACTATTCATCGAATACCTCTTTCTTCTTTTCTTCTTTTATTAGACTGAACTCATTTTTTTCTTTTGTATTTTTTCAGTGCTCAGAATGCCTTCAGAGTATCCCTATAATTCAACAAAATTCCATTGAATGGATGAATAATTAAATGAAAAACTTGAATGTTTAGGCACTTCTAGAGATATTATTAATCATATAAAAGTCTGTTAGATCTTTCTTGTTGTTTAATTTGCTATTTTTGTAACTGCTAGTAAACATGCAGGTAAATCTTGTGAATCCTAACTCAAAATTACTATCTTCCTATTAGCAATTGAGAAAGGACTATGTTGTCACATTTTATCAAAACATTTCAAATAGGATAAAAGCCTCATTAAGCAATATAATAAATTAGCGACTGAACCTAATGTTAATTTTTTTTATGGAACTGGTATCTTAGAAAGAGTCTCATGAAATAAGTAACCTGTATAATATCAGGAAACTTAAAGGAATAAAAATTGCACAGTTTGAAAAATACGTTTTTGATTATAATATAAACATAGTAGATGTGGTATTAAAATTGTATCATCAAAGTCCTCATAGTTCTGCTACAAAGAATCTAGGGCCTGTTTTAATGTTACAAGTGTTGTATATAAACTACTTCTATAGGAATGGACTAGAAAAAGATGTTTAGTTGGTTGTCTCTATTATCTAAATGCAAAGAAATATAAAAATAAACAGAACTAAGATAGGAGTTAAAAAAATAAAAGGGAGCTGGGAAGGTGGCTCAGTGGTAGAGCGCTTGCCTTGCATGCCTGAGGCCCTGGGTTCGATTCCTCAGCACCACATAAGCAAAAAGAAAAAAGCTGGAAGTGGCGCTGTGACTCAAGTGGTAGAGCGCTAGCCTTGAGCTGAAGAGCTGAGGGACAGCGCCCAGGCCCAGAGTTCAGGCCCCACGACTGGACCCAAAAAAAAAATAAATAAAATAAAAGGGAAAACTTTAAAGCAATACAGCATAAGATCTATTTCCAGGACAATTAAAGTTTTATTTCCCAATATATGATTTTCATGAAAAATGAAGAAAGTGAAAGAAAATGTGATTAAAAAAATAAAACAGTGGGAAATATCAATAATAAAATCCCATTCTTTCTTTGTATTCTTTGTCTGAAATTGATACAAACTCTTTACATGATTGTTCTTCATATTACCCTGATTGGAAGCAAGATGCTCACTATGAGTAGGAGAAGATCCTAGCAGCATGAAAACAAGATACCACTCGTCAATCCCACTTCTATGGATAATCTTGGTAAAATGAAACACGGTGCCTACTTTTCTTAATATTCAGAACAACATCAAACATTCAGAATCTTGAAAGTATTTTTTAATTTTAAATATATTTTTATTGTAAAAATACTGTTCAGAGGGGGTTACAGTTACATGAGCAAGGTATTGGGTCCATTTCTTAGCTAGCATTATTAACCCCTCCTTTGTTTTCCCTAACATCCTTTTCCTCCCCACTTCCCCAATTCCTCCCTCCCCCATCCACCACCACTACCACCACCACCCCCACCCCGGAAAGTTGTGAAGTTCATTTTCAACATAGTGTCTTGCACAGGTCATTGTTACAGGGGGTTATCCTGTATCCTTATTTCAGCATTTTGTTATTTCCCATCCCCTCCCAGAATCTTGAAAGGTATGAAGATTTATATAGAGCTATGAAAGAGCCAGCTTACATCAACGTAGCAGTAAGAGAAAACTAACAAAGAAATACTTATTACCAGTTGAAATTTTGGCTTCAAATTGTGACTTTTAATACTATATATGAATATATATATATATATATATATATACAGATAGATAGATAAATAGATAGATAGACATACTTGGACTATTTTCAAGACTAAGTTGTAAGCATTTGACATGCCTACCTTCATAAGTATGCTTTAAGCTTAAAAGTCTCGTTGATTTTATTCATTACTCTCTCCCAGAACCAATAAATATTTTGGAACATAATTGGTATATAAGAATATTGTTTCTAACGCATTTATAAGATTATCTCTTTGTTGCTTTGTATGTCCCTCCCCCACAGTATAACCCCTGTTTTCACTATATTTGATGTCAGTATAACTTGTGGAGGAGATGGGGAAAAACAAGTCGTTTAAGGATACAGGTGGACCTGTTGCAACAATGAGAAGT
>NW_012267419.1:2480401-2507520 GCF_000151885.1 Dipodomys ordii
ACCAACCCAGATGCCCCTCAGTAGATGAATGGATCAAGAAAATGTGGTATATATACACAATGTAATTTTATGCCTCCATCAGAAAGAATGGCATTGCCCCATTTGTTAGGAAATGGAAAGACTTGGAAAAAATTATATTAAGTGAAGTAAGCCAAGCTCAAAGAAACATAAGTCCCATGGTTTCCCTTATATTTGCAATAACTAATATATGTCTAGGACAAGCAGAAAAGGACAGATAAAATGATTTTAAGAGAAATGAACCCCAAGATAGGGACACAAGTGGTTATTTTTTTTCTTGCTATTGTTTCTAACATATTTATAAGGTACCATGTGATTTTTTTGTTGTTTTGTATGTCCCTCCCCCATGGTATAATCCCTGCTTTCACTGTATTTGATGGTGGTATAATTTGGGGAGGGGAAGGGGAAAAATTGTTTAAATAGGGATACAGATTGATCCATTGCAACAACGAGATGTACAAGATGCTATGTCAAAATACAAACTTTACAATTTAGGCAGCGGTGGGATAGGAGTGGTTGGGGGTGGGGGGTATAGCTGAAGAGATAGGAGGGAAGGTATGGTAGGGGGGAAACAATGGAGGAGGAAACAATGCTGGATAAGAAATGTACTCATTACTTTGCTCGTGTAACTGTAACTTCTTTGTACAGTGCTTTCACAATAAAAAACAATTAAAAAAGAAATCAGATAGGAAATGAAAGGAAAAAAAAGCACAGGGAGTTAAATTTAGATGATTAACTATGTTGTCTTCCATGTAAGTATATATAGAGGTATTTATTGTTATATGGTAGATTCAAGTTAGAACACAAATAATGTGAATTCTTAGACATGTATAAAGTCAAAGTTCAGCAAAATAAACTACTAAGAAACAGGTACTCGAAAGGAGTAGGGTGGAGTCAATGGGAAAGGGATGAACAAATGAAGAGGAAAAGAGAGGGAGAATGCAATTAAGAACCCAAAGTACATTCTACAAGCTGAAGAAGATTGAGGGCATGGGAGGGATGAGTAAAAGTGTTGAAAGGGATGACATTGATCAAGATGCATTGTATTTATAAACTTCTTTGTTAAATGATAATTCCTTTATATAACTACTTAAATAAAAACAGAAGCTGAATAAAAGAGCAGGCATATAATTTTTCAGAAATTTCACTAAAGAACTGTGAGGGGCATAGCAATATGTAAAAAGAGATAGTGGCTGTAAGTAGCAGATCAGTATGTCTACAAAACAACAGATATTTTTATTTCTCTGTAAAGGTCTAATAAAAAGTCATATTGTGGTGAGAAAATCATAGTCATAAAACCACAACAATAGCAAAAACAACAACTATCACTTAATACATGCTCACCATGTGCCAGGCATTGTGCTGAGAAGTTACCATGATTTAGTTTATTGGCCACATTTATCTGTATTTTCACTGATCAAAAATAGGTTGCAATACTTAAATGTGTTTTCATCATTTGTTCTCATACCAACACATATAAACAGAGCCCTTCAAGAGTTATACTGACAGAAACTTGTGATAGATGTAGAAAACAGAAAAGTATTAGTACAACAGTGACTATGAGCAATTAATTATTATTTTATATTAATCAATATATTATTTTATCATAATAAATTTATATAATATTTTCATCCAGTCAATGTTTTCTGTTTACACACATCCATTAACTCAGATAAAAAATGACTCTAATTGAATTAAGAAGGCAATGAGAGGATCAAGGTATATCTCAACTTAAAATAAAGTATATTCAGAAAAGGTTTCCACTCACATCAATGAATGTTTGATAAGAAATGAAACCCATGGTCAAATTTAAGAATATGGGAGAGTTTCTTTGATTCTTTTGTTTAGGCTTGCCACATCACTCCTAACATGTTGAGAACTAAGGTGAGTAGGAATTTCTTTATTAAAGAAATTGGATATGAAATGGAAGAAAAAGCAAAATAATAAAATTGCATACAAAAATAGAAACAACATACAAAAATAAAGATGACAAAAATTAAGAAATTGAGAGGTTGAAGAAAGCCAGGGGAGAGGGGAGAAGTGAAGCTCACCCTGGAATGAATAAGAACCATACTGTATGTGTTCTAACTTTATGCAATTTTATTATGGAGTTAAAGGTTTGCTTTTATGTCTCCATTTCTGGATAGAGTGGGCATCAGATCATGCCTATAAACTCATAGTTGTATCATAAAATTTGACTCATTTGAAAACTAATAAATTGTGTTTCCAAATATCTTTTGAAGTTTTTTGTGAACTATAAACTACATTTGTGCCATATGTTTATTTCTAGGTAGGGAAGGTAATTTTGTAGCTCCATTTTAGATCTTTGTAGAGCTTAAATTCTGACATGTAAATCATGCCAGGACCTCTTTTCTTCTTTGTTCGTTCACAAGAGTCGCCATGGAGATTGAACCATAATTTCATTTCATAAGTTGTATTATTCAGATCCATGATATGAAAACTCTCATTTTGTTCATGTACATTATTTTCCAGAAAGATTTCCTCTTTCTGCTTCACTTTTATATATAAAACTTACAAACCAATAGCTCAATGCTCAAACTGGAGTTAAATGCATCAAAGAAATCAGACTGGCAATGTAACAGTACTTTCGTGCTGTTTCATGTAAGGAGACAAGCAGCAAAGGTACAACTCCATCAACCTTTCATCTGCACTTAAAAAGTGCAGTGTGCATTTATATAACCAAGCTTTAATACCCACAGAAGCCAAACAAAACCAACCAAAACATCCTGTAAAATTCATTTCAGATATATGGAGCTCTTCCTTTTTAGTTAGGCAAATTTTTCCCTTCTGATTCTTTTGTGCCATTTCTGTTTCATAAATCTGAAGAGAAAAATCAGCACCTCTGCAAATTATCTAGAGCAAAAGGAAATGAAAGAAACAACTTCCTTCCTGATATTTAACTCATTGAAAATTCAGCTATTTATCCAATTCCCTAAGCCTCATGCTCTGCAAAAAGACCCAAGTTTCAATCTGCTATTCTGTATCTATCACAGTAGCTTGAAATTTTTCCTCAAAGCAGAATAGGGACTTAAAGTTCTGAGATATAACACCAGAGATAAATCCCTATCCTCTGCAGCAAAGATAGAATGTGGTCAGTGACCAAAGTGGTTTAACTATGAATAATCAAAACTAGATATTCTTAATTCTCAAAAAATAAACTTTTTCCTATTAAAAACTAAATGAATGGTGAATGTTAAAACATTTTTAAAGAATATGAAAGAACTGTTACATTAAATCAAGTGGTGCATAAAGTAGAAAGTGTTGAAGGCTCCTAGGAAAATTGCAGGTCTGCAGCAAAGGAAGAACAACACTGATTTTTGTGGTTTTGTTACTGTATTGATAGCATCAGTCAGAAGTGTTTTAATGTTAAAACATTCCCTAATACCCCAAGAGCCCACTCTTTTCAGCTTATAAAACTTCGTAAACATGCAGGTCTAGAAGGATTCAGGTGTTCTTATTCACACAGCTGATTTACAGCGACTGGACTGGCTATAACGGAGAAAGTATCATCTTGTAAGCCTTAGCGTACCTTAGAGCAGGGGAAATCGAAGAGGGAGTCTATTATTTGTGCTTTACTTAGTTACACAAGGAGGAAAGGACTAAGTAAAAGAATGAATACAAGGAACTTGCACAGAGGGAAAAACAAACAAAACAAATATTCTGTTTTCTGACTATAGGTTTCACTTTCATTATTCAGAAAAAATAGATTTTCCTCTGTACTTGTGAATATTTATGGGCTTTTCCTCTGGTGAGGAATACTAGCTTTATTATGGAAAGTGAGAATTGTCTGTAGAAATTACAAGCAAAAAATATATATTCTAAAATCCCTTACAGTTAATCTCATTATAATTGTGCACTTTTCAATAGTGGTAGGTGAGAATATGTTGAAAGCATAATAA
The DNA here is from genome assembly GCF_000151885.1 of Dipodomys ordii. Taxonomy (NCBI): domain Eukaryota; kingdom Metazoa; phylum Chordata; class Mammalia; order Rodentia; family Heteromyidae; genus Dipodomys; species Dipodomys ordii. The sequence goes on from NW_012267419.1 coordinate 2,484,340, forward strand.
TTTTAAATGTCAATAAATTAATATCCAAACATACAGGGAACATCAATTGCTTCAGCAGAAACCTATAGGGAGATGATTCATATTTACCTGAGCAAGAAATAAGGCTTAAACTTAGGGAATATGAGGTAATGTGATCAAGAAGAGAATCAGCTTAGCAGACAATGAATCCCAACTCTGGTAGATTGAACCATGCAGAATTGCCATAGTGTTGGGTCATGAATGAATGAGAGGTCCTTAGGAAGGTCTCAAATCTATTTGACTCATGTACTACAAATCACAGAAATTCTACTTGGAGATGGCATATTACATTTGCCCCTTTTGGCTTTCCTCATTGTTGTGATTACAAAAACCCTTTAGTACATCTTAGCTACAGATGTCCTCTTGCTTTAGTACCTCAAAAAGAACAACTAAAATCCTGCCAGAGGCACTGCTTGCCTTGCAGGTTTGTACTCTTATCATCCATTTTAGCTTATGTATTTTTACACCTTATGTTTCTGTACCATAGCACTTTTCATCCAGAAGGGATTGGGAGGAAATACATGTTGTGTCAAGGGACCAAGAACAAAATGGGCAAAATGAGTCTAATTCTATCATGCAGAAGATGTGGCAGCTGCAACAAAGAAAAGAGACACCATTGAACAGTAAGTTATAAAATTCCCAAATCTCTGCTTTTGGAAACTGTGTTTTATGCTGTACATTGAGAATGTACTGATGGTGACCCCTGACCTTTAATAGCAGTACCGTGACTCTTTGATATGTTACTTTGGCCCTGAAGAGCAGGCCACATGAAATGGAAATGCTCTATACTTAAGCAGCACCTTTCATCTGACAGGCTAAATCCTCCTTACAAACTCTGGTTCATTAACTCTCATAATACCTTCCTGAGGTGACATGTATAAACCTTATAGTTTATAGATGGAGTAACACAAAAGTCACCACACAGTTAGCAGACTAGCTTGAAATGTTATATCTTTCTTCACAATGGCAATTGATTGTGCAGCTCTGGGTTCCAAGGATATAGACATAACAATTCCCAGGGAACTGTCCTGTGAACCTGAAATGCCACTGAAATGGCATTCATGCAGCTACTGGGGTAGAAAGCAATGCTGCTCTGTATCAACAAGATTACAAGGGGAACCTTTGACCATATGCATGAGATTGACATTACTGTGGCTTGAAAAAACTCTCCCAAGCAGAAACTGACATTAATATAAACAGTTGTATCAGCATTCTCAATCTGATGAACATAAATAGTCAGGGGAAGAGTCTAGGAACATGACAGGTCATGAACTGGCTATGAAGCCAGAATGCAATCTCAGAGGTGGCATCTGGGACAGGTAGCAGAGTTTCAGGAAGGCAAAAGTTAAGACTGATTATTTGAAATTTCAAATTCGAGAATGAAGCTAATTTAAGAGGGGCTGGGATGGTAGCTCAGTGGTAGAATGCTTGCCTTGCATGCATGAGGCCATGGGTTCGATTCCTCAGCACCACAGAAGCAAAAAAGAAAAAAGCCGGAAGTGTCGCTGTGGCTCAAGTGGTAGAGCGTTAGCCTTGAGCTGAAGAGATGAAGGATAGTGCCCAGGCCCAGAATTCAGGCCCCACGACCGGACCTCCCCCCCCAAATAAAAGAACCTAAGGAGATTGGTGTAGTGGCTCATGTCTAAAATTTCAGCTCCTTTAAAGAAGATACAGGAGGATTGAGATTTGAGGCCACTCTAAGCAAAAAATTTAAAAAATCCTTTCTCAAAGTGCAAGCCTGGCATGATGTTACATGACTGCAATTCTAGCTATTCTATAGGTGAGGATAGAAGGATTAAGTCTGAAAAAAGTATGATGTTACATGACTGCAATTCTAGCTATTCTATAGGTGAGGATAGAAGGATTATGTCTGAAAAAGTATGAGACCTTATCTGTACAAAAACAAAAACAATGAGATGTACAAGTCATTATGTCGAAAAATGAACTTTACAACTTTGGTGGGGGGTAAAGATGGGGGGTGGGGAGTATGGGAAGGGATGGGAAGGGGAAACAAAGGAGGAGGCAACAATGCTTGATAATAAATGTACTCATTATCTTGCCCATGTAATTGTAACCCCTCTGTGTGGTATTTTCACAATAAAAAAAACCAAAACCAAAAGCAAAAACAAAAAAGAAAACATGAGACATGACTGAAGTGGTGGAATGCACAAGGTGTCTCAATTCCAAACACCAGCACCACCAGCACCAACAGTAGAAGTATGTCTATATAAATTCAGACTTCAGTTCCAAGTTACAACAAATGCCTTTATTGCCTCCTATCTCTATGGTTTAAATAAAAATCTTGCTTATTTTTTCACACATCTTATTTCTGATTTTTTTTACCACAATTATCAACACTACCACTGGCAGCATCAGCATCACCACCATTCATACTGTCACCACCACCACAGCCATTATATTCCTCAACAATCAAAAAACTATTTCTATGAAACTTCTCCAACATGAGCTAAAATATAGGATACCCATTTGTAGATCAAAGTGCAAAAATTCATTCCATTCTACATGATAATAAAGCAAAAAAACCATTATGTGTCTCCTGTTGCTCATTTAATCTGCATTGCATTGTATCTCTCTAGAAGCTACAACAATATTCCTTTAGCCTCAACTTTCATTCTTCTCTAATTTCAGCTTTTCACAGCAGAGAGATAGACTCTAGACTAGTAGGTTTGGGTAGATTCTTTGGCGAAAGTAATCATCTTCTAGCAGCAAAAGCAAAATTGGGAAAATTTAGAGAAGCTGTCTTGATCCCTAATACAGAGAGATTGGGGATGTTTGAGGATATAAAGAGAAGAGAGAACAGGAAAGTATTAAGCTCTTGGTTAACAAGCTAGAGATGATATTACAGAAATAGCTTTTGAAGACACCATCTGGTAGAATGAACAAGAATGCTTCTCATGTTTTTTTTTAAAATTTGTGTTGCTTCTCATGTGTCAGTCCTTTATATTCATCTTCATTGTTACTTCTAACACAGTGAGAAGTCAACATATTTAGAGGCAAATCTGTCTTTGGGTTCAAAGCTTTGTCTGTATTAGGATAACTGCACAATAATTCCACCAAATTCCCAAATATAGTTTTATATTTGACTTGTGAAATTTCCTCAAAATATTGAGTTTGACATTCCTGGAAGAAATCAGGGAATTATACTGTTGCCTTGCTGTTTTATTGTTGTGTTTGCATTCAGCAAATAACTATTTTAGAGCAGTTTAGAAAAGATTTCTCTTGTATTAGAATGTTACCTCTAGTAGCATGCAACATCTTAATAAGATTCTGGAATGGAGACAAACTTCTCTATACCACATCAGAGCAAGGTCTTACACCTGGAGTTCTTCCTGGACAGAAAAACACTTCACAAAAAGTCTTATTAGTAACAAGTATTTACCTCATGCCATCTTCAATACATTTTTCTTCAAGATTTATGAGATATGCTTTCTTCGAGGGATAAACTATAATAAACTAAAGAATGAAAATTCAAATGGAAGAGGAATAAACTGGAGTTTAATTTTTATTGAAACAATATTTAGCTTTTTACCATGTAATTTCCTTGTGTTCCATGAAAGCCTCAAAGAAGTGGGAGCATAAGAAAGCTATAGCATAACAAAAGCTCTAGTAGCAATTTACCATTCACCCTCAACTATGGGTGTCCTGAGACTCTCATATTTAAAAGAAAGTTGCTTATATTTTCAACAAAATTTTACTAAAAAAAGTGGTTGACAGTATATTATCTCAGAAATATAAAAATAAGTTCTCCTTATTTGTCATAGATTCTGGGATTTGGATAGAAGGATAAAAATATTTGAAATTAATTTACTATTTGCTAAGTCTTTTGTGATTTATTTTATTTTAATTTTCAAGGTGATGTACACTGGGGTTACATAAATAAGGTACTGAGTACATCTCTTGTCTAACTTGTTACTCCTCTCCCTCACTTTTCTTCTTTCCCTCCCCTCTATCCCCCCTAAGTTATACAAATCATTTCCAACATAGTGTCTTCTAAGCATCACTGCTTTATTGGTTCCCCCTTTGTCCTTTGTCTCACCAGTTTTTGTTCCCCTTTCCTTCCCTAATACAGATAAACATATATACAATAAGCAAGTACCAAAATCAAATATAATGAAAACAGGGGATAAACCATGGAGGGGGAGAACACATTAAAAAAAAAGAAACCATGTCTTTCCATTTCCTAACAAATGGGACAATGTCATTCTTTCTGATGGAGGCATAGAATTCTATTTTCTTGATCCATTCATCTACTGAGGGGCATCTGGGTTGGTTCCATATCTTAGCTATGGTAAATAATGCTGCAATAAACATAGTTGTGTGGTAACTTTAGTATGGTCTTGTTTGTGATCATTCAGGCAAATGCCCAGAAGTGGCATTGCTGGGTCATAGGGGAGCTCTATGTGGAGTCTTTTGAGGAACCTCCATTCTACTTTCCAAAGTGGTTGAACAAGTTTACACTCCCACCAACAATGCAGTAGGGTTCCCATCTGGCCACATCCCTCCAGCATCTGTTGTTATTAGAGTTCTTGATTATAGCCCTTGTAACTGGGGTGACAGTATTTCAGTGTTGTTTGGATTTGCATTTCTTTTATGGCTAGGGAGGTTGAACATTTCTTCATGTGTCTATTGGCCATCCTTCTTTCCTCTGCAGAGAAGTTTCTCTATAAGTCTTTAGCCCACTTATTTATTGGGCAGTTGTTTCTTTGACAAATTGTTTAAATAGGGACACAGGTCGACCCATTGTAACAATGAGATGTACAAGACACTATGTCAAAAAACAAACTTTACAATTTGGGATGGGGAATGTAGTTGTGGAGATGGGAGGGAAGGGATTGTAGGGGAAAAACAAAGGAGGAGGCAACAATGCTTGATAAGAAATGTATTCATTACCTTGCTCATGTAATTGTAACCCCTCTGTACAGTATTTTCACAATAAAAATCTTATTTGAAAAAAAGAAAACACATAGCACATTAAAAACAACAACAAAGAAAAACCTCTTGTGTCCATGTCTTAGAGTTCATTTCATTTAGTGTCATCCTATATGGTTATATGTAGATAGATATTGAGTTATTCTGCTCATCCACTAAGATTTGTCCCTGATGTATACCAGTCATTACAAATAAGGGAAACCATGGGACCTATGTTTCTTTGGGTCTGGCTTACTTTAATTTATGATTTTTCCAAGTCCTTCCATTTCTTTACAAATGGGTGGTGTCATTCTTTGTGATGGAAGCATAGAATTCTATTGTTGCTAAGTTCTTGATATGAAATGCCCAAAACCTGCTGCAAAAACAAGTCAACACTTTTAGAGAAGTCCTTCTTTTATTTGTCTATATCCTACTACCTCACCTAGCCTAACCATCTCTCATTAATGTCTTCAGATTCTGGAATGTCTTTCCTGAGTAGTTAGACTTCAGTAGATTAATATTATCATGTCTTTACCAAAGGTGATTTTTAATGATTTGGATTTTTTCCAGCTAATTCTTAATAATCCATTTTCATATAATCAGTTGTTAACACCCCAACAGCAGAGCCTAAAATATGCTATCTGGCCCTGTACTTACTACTGCAGAGTGGATACACTTCATTAAGGAGCTGAGATACTTCCAAGTGCATCTTATGACTGCAGAGTCTATAGAACAAAGGAGCCCACATGAGCGTGTCTAACCTCTTGTTACTGAAGGAATTATAAAAGAAGATCCCTCTGAGGCCTATTTCTTCCTCAATATTCATGTCAAAACCAACACCAGCCCTGAGATGTCACTACTGGTAAGTTGAAAACTCTGTAAATTGTTTATAGTAAGCAGTACCCTGGAGGAACTGCAAGGCTGCTTTTTATAAATAATCAGTGCTTCTCCATTCTGAGAAGAACAACAAATTGAAATTCACTTTGAACAATGGAAATCTCCAGGTTTCACAAGTCACATGCATTTAGAACTCTGGACTTTATTCTAAAGGGCTAGAATGATTTTTATGTTAGTCTATCTATCTAGTTCACTTTTTTACTTAGTTATTTCATTAACTACTTGCTGTAAACAGAAAGAATTATCTCTTTTAGAAGCTCTCTTTCACAACCAGAGCATGCATCCTTTTGGCAACCACAGTAACAAGGTGTCTATTCCAATTCAAAGAGGTTATGTCAGGGGAAGCAGAGTTCCTAGATGTTACAGGTACTGGACTTTGTAAGAGGCTGCCAAGAAATACAGCATGCCCTTCAGTAACACACTGAGTATGCAAGTCCTTGGGATGCTTGCTGGTGTGTGGCTGGCTTAAACAAATGTTCTAGGAAAACTGATGAACAATGCATTTGCAGCCAGATACACATAGCTAATGTACACAAATTTGTCTATGCCTATGAAGACTTGCAATTAGGAAAGAAGGGAATATTTCTGTCTTTTTATTGACTATGAGTGTGCACATGCACTCACTTATATGGACACACATGTTAGTGTGGGAAATGATCCCTTAGAATGTTAGTGCAAAAATATAGGAAAATATGAGTCTCATGAATAGATTAAAAATAAGCAATATGGCAACTCACACCTATATTTTCTTGGTCTAGAACTATGTCACAGTCCAGAATTGTGAGGATGAAAATTTGAGGCCACCACAGGCAAAACTTTAGTGAGCCACTTTTTCACCAATCAAAAGCTGGATGCAGTAGTATATGCTCAGCTATGTGGGAAACATACATAAGAAGCTTGTGATCCAAGTCATCCTGGGCAAAAAATGTGAAACCCTATATAAAAAATAGTGAAATAGAACAGCACTGGGAGTGTGTAAGTGATAGAGCACCTTCCTGTCAAGTTCAAGGTTCCAAGTTCAAACAACAGCAATGCTTTAACAAAATTTTTTAAGAAAACATAAGAAGAAACTTTAAATGATGGTTATTTTATTTAAGAGAGAGTGATTTTAGCTTTATTAAAAATGACATTATGTATGGTGTATATGTGTACACCGTTATATGTTATAGACTGTGATAGACAATTTGCTCCAGGAAAGTTAGAATGAACTTGTGACTTTAAATGAGCATCATTATTCCACAATACTGCAAAATTTGGGAAATTATGTAATCACTTAATCACAATTAAAAAAAAAGATCCTCGGGGAAGGTAGGGAGGGAAGGGATGGTAGGGGGAAAACAATGGAGGGGGTAACAATGCTCAATAGGAAGTGTACTCATATAACTGTAACCCTCTGTATAGTATCTTTACAATAAAAATTTTAAAAATGACATTAATACTAGGATCATTCATTTCATTAATTCATTTACTATACACACACTGACATTATACTGGAGGAGATGCTAGAACAATGGTTTTGAACAGTATGTGTCCTCATAAAACTTATCTGCTATATATGGAAACTCATAATACACATTCAAATGTGTAAGGACATGATAAAAGGAAACAAAAAGGTGTAAGATAAAGACTGGCAAAACTGGCAGGATGTGGGGTCAGGAACAAGGGTTATCTTGTCAATTGCAAAGAGAATCAGATGGTACCATCTGTACACAAATTAGAGGTGTTCTCTAATGCATGCAGATAATAGAAGCACATATGCTGTTTAAATCATGCCACAGCCCACTTGGTCTAGAACTATGTCACAGCCAGATTATACCAAAGGAAAAAATAGGAAAGGCCAGCATTAAGTTCCACAAGTTCACAGTTCACATTCAGTATGACATATCATTTTTCTTGCTCCACAGTATACACTAATGAATTGATTTAAATTGTCATGAACAATACTGCTTTTTTAGGTATAATACATGTCTCCCTTTAAGTCTTAGCCTACTGATTAATTAAGCTGTTGTTTATTTGAGGATTTGTTGTTGGGAAATTTAATTTTTTGAGTTCCAGGTATATTTTTGATATGAGACCCTTGTCCATTGTATGGCTAGTGAAGATTTTCTCCCAATCCGTGGGCTTTCTATTGATCTTGCTTGCTATGTCTTTTGTCATGCAGAAGCTCTGTAGTTTCATTCAGTCCCATTGTATACCCTTTGTTTGATTTACTGTGTTTCTGGGTCTTTATTATACCTAAAAAAGCAGTACATTTGTGCAGTTACAATGATGTTTTCTATTTTCCTCAAACTGACCTCTGTCTCTTTAAAATTCCCCCTTTCCAATACTCTGGGATATAAAGGATTTGTCTGTTCTCATCTTTTTCATGCAGTCTAAACATTAATTTGCTTAAGAAAAATTCACCTTTGCTCTTAATTTAATTTAGATGGAAGATTTTTAACCTATATTTAGATTGTCATTACTGATTATACCTTTATCCCCTTAATTATCCTATAGCCTGTAAGGTTGACCGCCACATAGTGAGAAGTGGAACAGCATTTTTGGTGGAATGGAGAACTCAAAAGTCCACCTCTCTATTCCCACACTTCTCACTTGTTGCTCAAGAATTTGGAAATAATTTCTGGGCTGGGAAGGTGGCTCAGTGGTAGAGCGCTTGCCTTGCATGCATGAGGCCCTGGGTTAGATTCCTCAGCACCACATAAGCAGAAGAAAAAAAAGAATTTGGAAATAATTTTTGACTTTGTGAATTCTTTACATTAAATCACTGAAGACCCATATTTGCTGGTTAAAAGCAGCAATAAGTTCAATTGCCCCCAACCATTAATTCCATAAATGAACTTTAATGAGATTAGAACCATGCCAAAGCTATGGAGAGGGGATTGAACACCTGATGGTGAAAGGAAGAATCAAATTCTTAAATGAGCATTTTACTTTGTTTGTGAGTCAGAACAATTTCTGCAGAGGTTTTGCAGACTATTGGCTCAGAATATAGTGTTGTGTTCATGGTTCATGTAAATCTGATTAAGATTCTGCCTCCAACTTTGACTGAGCTGAGAAAATCATTGAACCCATATTACTTTCATTTATCTTATCTTTTTTTTGGGGGGGTCCGGTCATTGGGCCTGAACTGGGCCTGGGTGCTGTCCCACAGCTCTTCAGCTCAAGGGTAGCACTCTACCACTTGAGCCACAGCGCCACTTCTGGCATTTTTCTTTTTGCTTATGTGGTGCTGAGGAATCGAACCAAGGGCCTCATGCATGCAAGGCAGGCGCTCTACCACTGAGCCACCTTCCCAGTCACTACCTTATCTTTTATTATAGAACTATGATTAACTTAAATGGCTACTGAGACTATCGAATAATGGCATATAGATAACATACAAGTAACAAAGCAATGTTATTCTGTTAACTTTTCTGAGGCAACTTTTCTATTTGGAAAATAAGAACAAGAGTACTGCAAATCACAAGCACTCCATAAAAAATCGATAGACTTGTATTTGGAAAGTGGATAATGGAGGTAAGAGATAGACACAAATAGAAACAAGAAAGACAATAGAAAGAGGAGGGGAATAATCACTGTAGTGGATGAAATGTATCAACCTCATGTCTTGTAATTTAGGAATGTATTTCCAGAGCTTTTAGGGAAAGTTATGAGATGAAAAATCTCATCTTTTAGCCCTCTTCACAAGTACCTTGGCTGTGGTGTCTATGGTTCGCCTCCTCAGAAATTTATTCAATGGACAGAAATATATTTTCAAAAAAAAATCTGTCCCATATCTTAGCTATGGTGAATAATGTTGCAATAAACATAGTAATGCTGATAGCTTTAGTATGGACTTGTTTATGATCATTTGGGTAAATGCCCGAAAGTGGGATTGCTAGGTCATAGGGGAACTCTATGCTGAGTCTTTTGAGGTACCTCCATACTGCTTTGCAAAGTGTTTGAACAAGTTTATACTCCCACCAACAATGCAGTACGGGCTTGTGGCCTTTTGGACACATCCCCTCCAGCATCTGTTGTTATTACATTTCTTGATTATAGACATTCTAACTGGGGTGAGGTGGAATCTCAATGTTGTTTGATTTGCATTTCTTTTATGGCTAGAGAAGTTAAGCATTTCTTCAAGTGTCTATTGACCATTCTTATTTCCTCTTCAGACAAGTCTCTCTTTAAGTCTTAGCCTAGTGATTAATCAACCTGTTGTTTATTTGAGGATTTGTTGTTGGGGAATTTAGTTTTTTGAGTTCCAGGTATATTTTAGATATGAGACCCTTATCCATTGTGTGGCTAGTGAAGATCTTCTCCCAACTGTGGGCTTTCTATTGATCTTGCTTGCTATGTCCTTTGCCATGCAGAAGCTCTGCGGTATCATTCAATCCCATTGTACACCATTTGTTTGATTTATTGTGTTCCTGGGTCTTTATTAATTTGAAAATTTTGGCCTGTGCCAAGGAGCCCTAGAGTTTCTTCTAATCCTTCTTGTAATGTTTTCAGGGTGTCTGCTTTGACTCCGAGGTCTTTGATCCATTTGGAGTTGATTCTGGTGCAGGATGATATATAAGGATCTAGCATTAGTTTTCTACAGGTGTTTAACTAATTTTGCAACCCAGATGCCCCTCGGTAGATGAATGGATCAAGAAAACACACATACTCACACACACACACACACACACACACACACACACACACAAAATGGAATTCTATTCCTCCATCAGAAAGAATGACACCACCCTGTTTGCTAGGAAATGGAAATGGAAAGGCTTGGGGAAAATTATTTAAGTGAGGTTAGCCAGACGCAAAGAAACAGGTCCTATGGTTTCCTTTATCTGCAATAACTAGTGTATGTCTAGGACAAGCAGAAAAGGTTAAAAGCTATGTACATGTGACCATATAAGATCATTCTAAGAGAAATGAACCCCAAGATAGGGACACGAGAAGGTTTATCTTTATTGCTGTTGTTTTTAATGTACTTATAGGTGATTGTTTTTGCTTTTTTTGTATTTTCTTCCCCCATGGTATAACCTCTGTTTTCACTGTATTTTTCTAATTTGGGGAGGGGAAGGGAAATAACAAAATGCTGAAATAAGGATAGAGGTTGACCCTTTTTCATAATGAAATGTACAAGACAATATGTTGAAAACAAACATTATAACTTTGGGGGGAGAGGCAGGAGTTGGTGAGGTGGGGAGGAAAAGGATGGTAGGGGAAGAACAAAGGAGGGGTAACAATGTTTGATTGGAATTGGACTCACTTTGCTTATGTGACTTTAACCCCTTTGTACAGTATCTTTACAATTAAAAATACATTAAAAAAGACCCCCCCCAAATCTGTCCATGTTGTCCTTTCTTGCATAACATTAAAGGGTTCTGATTTTATAAGTGGTATGGATTTTTTAGTTCAATTTAATGTTAATGTAAAAGTGATGTACAGAGGAGTTACAGTTACACAAGTAAAGTAATGAGTACCTTTCTTGCTGAACAGTGTTACCCCCTCCCTCATTCTCTCTACGTCCTCTCCCCTATAACTCCCCTCCCACCAAATTATAAAGTTCATTTCCAACATAGTGTCTTGCGAATATCACTGTTGAATTGGTTCGCCCTTTGTTCTTTGTCTCACCATTTTATTCCCTTCCCTCCTTCAAATTACATAAATGTATATTCAAGACCCATTGTACCAAATTCAAAAACAGTGAAAACAGGGGATGAACCAAATGAAAGAAAAATTAGAGAACAGCACACAGTACATAAACAAAAAAACAAAGTCTTGTTAACATATCTTTAATTCATTTTGTTTATCATATTTTTATATGGTCACATGTACATGTCTATTGGGCTATTATGATCCAAGCTCCCCTATGATCCAGCAATCCCACTCCTGGGCATTTACTCAAATGATCACAAAAAAGGCCGCACTAAAACTACCTGCACAACTCTGTTCATCTCAGCATTATTTACCATAGCTAAGATATGAAACCAACCCAGATGCCCATCAGTAGATGAATGGATCAATTTTCACTGTATTTGATGCTGGTAAAATTTGGGGAGCTGAAGGGAAAAAAACAAATTGTTTAAAAAGAGATAGAGGTTGACCCATTGCAACAATGAGATATACAAAACACTATGTCAAAAGACAAACTTTATAATTTAGGTTAGGGTGGAAAGTGTAGTTGTGGAGATGGGAGGGAAGGGATGGTAGGGGAAAAACAATGTTTGATAAGAAATGTAATCATTACCTTGCTCATGTGATTGTAACCCCTCTGTACAGTAGTTTCACAATAAAAATCTTATTTTTTAAAAAAGAAAATGTTGTATATATACACAATGGAATTCTATGCTTCCATAAGAAAAAAATGGCATTTCCCCATTCATAAAGAAATGCAAAGACTTGAAAAAAATCATTTTTGTGAAGTAAGCCCGACCCAAAGAAACATAGGCTCCATGGTTACCCTTATTTGTAATAATTGGTATATGTCTATGATAGTCCTAGCAAAGGATTGCCATAGCCCAATAGCTTTTGTATGGATTTTTGAAACTACATCACAGCTCAAGTTCTTTTCTTAATGATGTTGCTTTCCTCCCTTTCCTTCCTCAGGAGGAGCTCTTCAATGCTCTCCCCAACAAGCACCCTGCATATATTTTATCTTTTCTTCTTCTAGAGACCCAACTCATGTACCTTGTCCCTTCAAAGCCTCTTCTTTGGGTATAGAAATTGTTACCTCACTTTTGGTTTGAGAATGATTGTTATGTCCTATGCATTTCCAAATGTCACAATTATCATCATCATATTTTGATCTTGCTTTAACTTGCAATGTGAGAAAAATTGAGATAAACTTTTCACTGTAAAATAAAAGACATAGAAAACACTCAAAGTGAAATGTAACGAAATATTACAAGATAAGAATCCTTGTAACTAAGGTCTAGGTCAAAATCTAAAATATATACAGCAATCCAGAAGGTCATATGTTTCATTAAAATCTCTAATACTCTTTAATTCTTTTTCTTTGAGTCGGTCATGAGGCTTGAACTCTGTGCGTGGATGCTTTCCCTCAGCTCTTCAAGGCTAGCACTATACTACTTGAGCCACAGTGCCACTTCTGGTTTTCTGGTTTTGAGATAAGTGTCTCACAGTCTTTCCTTCCCCGGGCTGGCTTTGAACTTCAATCTTCAGATCTCAGCCTCCTGAATAGCTTGGATTACAGGCATGAACCGCTGGCACCCAGCAGTACCCTTTAATTCTAAAGTACCTGTAAAACCAAACATTTTCATATTTCTTTGTAGCTTTAGCAACCAAATGTACGTATCTAGACAATGTATTTTATTCATTGCATTTATTCACTTGGTATGTGCTTTAGTTATCTTATACTACACACATATCCTTCACTTTAAAATTCCTTCCTTAGAAATTACAACAAAAATTGGGTCACTTAACCAGTAATGTCTCTCATTGTGGACTTTGCTGATTGTTTCTTTGTAGTACCATCTTGTATATGCCTTTCTTCTGGGGTTTTCTCAAAACGGGCAACTGGATTCAAAATCTTGGTAAGATTCAAGTTTTTGATCCCTTTGGTTAAGACCAGTTATAGTGTATTCCTCCCACAGGAGACACAAGAGGACTGTAATGTCTAGATTGTGTATCTCTTTTTGGTTCTTAGGAGCTCTGAATAATTAATACCTGCATTTATTCATTGTGTTTTAACTATGGTGATACTTTATCATTTTCTATTTCAGTTATGAGAATTATTTCATAAAAAAAGATTTACCTCCACTTGAATTAATTGATTATAGACTTATAAATTTATGTAGGAAAGGTGAGATAAGATTTTTCTTTATTTACCAGAAAATTAATTAGTAAACCAGAACCTTACTTAGATTACTGCTTATTATGAATTGATATAATTATGAAATCATCAATTTGAGAATATTTGATAGGTGTAGTGGCATTTTAATTACTATTTCTATTAATGTTCAAATTGTCCCATCTTTATGCAGCAGAAGCTTTAAAAATTTTGTTCCTGTATCCAATTTAAAAAATAGCTAAATAGTCTGTTGCTGGTGACTCATACTGAAAGTGGAGCTGGGCTTAATGGTAGAGGGCCCAGGAAAGAAGAGGTACATGCTGCACCGCTAGCCAGTGGTTGTATCACATAGCAAAGCAGTTATAAAATCTGTTTATTTGTACCAGTTCTTGGCACCACTGGTTCTTCTGTAGCTTTCCCTATATTAATATTGGTTATTTGAAGCTTATACTCTAGGTTTCTCAGAAAGCCATCTTGAAGACAAAACTATATGTGTTCTTGCATGTTGAGGATACATTTGTCTTTTTTCCCTCTAAATGAATTTATCTTTGCACACATTTTCATTTACTAAATATCTTAAATATGTCATATCATTTATTTGTCATATACTGCAATTATTATAAAAATCTAATATAATGTAATTTTTATCCATTGTAAGTCATATGTCCTTGTTTTATATGTATGCCAGGGGTTTTTCTGTTGCTAGTAACTTATTAGTATATAAATCGAATATAAAGTGACATACTCTTTCCAGTGCAAAAAAGTAAATATAAGCCTGAAAAGATACCTTCAATCCTTACTATTTTGAGCAGTTTGCTTGAAAGCTTAAAAGGGAACATAACTATATATCCACATGCAGAATAAATCTGTAAACTGGTTAAATGCAAGTGATTTACTCTTTTACATAGTCAGAAATTTATTCTATGCAAATGCATATTTTTCCTCAGTGTTTGGGAATCCTGTTGAGTATATGTAAGTTTTTGTCCTAGGGGACAATCACAAAGTTAGCATATTCATTAATTTAATTAAGATCTTGTTTACACTTTTGCTGTCAACCTTATAATTTGTTTATTTGAACTAAAGTTACTCGACTTCATTAGAAGCATCAGTAGCTGTTGGTAAATGAAAGTGTGCTTGACATTCATAATTAACTATACATTTAAGAGGTAGATTTTTAATGCAACAATCAATGTTTTCAAGAAGTGACAATGGAAATCAAAGACATGATCCTAGTTAAACTTAGCCAATATGCCAAAGTTGAAGTTGTGGCACTAATTAATGTGCATGTTATTTTCTGATAATATTGCACTCTTTTTATCTGGTTTCAATGTTCATTGCTTAGCCCTTTCCTCTATAAAACAAAGCATGTTCAAGTGAATCAACAAAGGTCTTGGAAATAGATTTCACAGTGTGTTATATCACTCTGATAACATTATTTTTGTGGTTCAATGCAGAAAATAATAATCATGGAATAGAAAAACTTAAAATTCCTTTTTGGATAAGTTTTTGCCATTATCAGAAATAGTTTGGAGTCAGAAGATTTGGATTTTTGTCTTTGTTTCCATTACCAGTTGAGTAAGCTTTAACAAGTTATTAAACTTTTCAGTTTCTCTGTCTTATCATCTCTAAAGTGGAGGGGGTTGATAGATTTGTTCTATCTCAAATAAAACAATTTATATTAGAAATTCTGTAAACTTTGGAGTGAGATACTTTCTTTGCAATATCTGATTTTTTTTCTCAAGGACTCATTTATGATGCTATTTTAGAGTGAACATGATCACTCAGCAATGAGTGTGGTTTTAATAGAAATTATTGACCTATTTTCCTTGTAAAGATATCAATCATTTAATATTTCATATTCTATTGTATGCATGAGTAGATATAAAAAAGGTAAAACTTAAAGATCACATATTCATCTGGTAAATCAATACCAATATTATCTTTATTTTGAATTGGATCCTTTCTCAAGAAATGGCTTGAGAATCACTTTCTAAAAGTGATGTGACCAATCTTTTGTCTTAGTAATTACAGCACAGTCAACAGAATTGGAGATTTTCATTAATGGGTAGGGAATGTTCAGATGCCTTAGGCTTATCTTTGTTAACACCAGCTCTTGCTAATATAAACAAGCCCTGGATGCCAACAAATCTGTGAAGGAAGTCAACTTTTTCTTTCGCTCTTTTCCTTCATTCATCACCTCCATTCATTCCCTCCTCCTTTTTGGCATTGTCTCCTCTCTATTCAGATGCTTATTTCCTAACTAGTTTCTATTGTCACCTGGATGCTAACTCAGTTGATACCTAGTAATTAGAATGTTAGAAAATTACCAGTTTAAGACATTAAGTGTCAGCATTATTGGTATTATTCAAAGTGGACTAATGAAAGGAAAAAGCACTACAAAAATAAATACAATGGTGAAAATGTATTATATAGATAATGACAGATTATAAAGTTTCTTTTATAGGAACAAAAGATACAGAAACTCAAATTTGTTCTGTTCAGAACAAGAAAAAAATAAAAATAAAAAATAAAAATATACAAAATCTTAATATTGTGAGAAAAAATCTTTTGTGTCAAACCGGTGTCTCCATCTTCTAAATAATCACCAATTTGAACTGATATTCCTAGTAATTATATTTCCTGGAATTATTTGCTTCTTGACTTTTAAACTGCAACTATTATCTGAGTTGCTTGCTGTACCCAGTTAGCCTTTCAAGGGTATATTAGTCTTTACCAACTGTGTAAAGAATAGAAACATCACTTCACACCTTCTGTTTGAGTGGGGACTTTTTCACTGAATATTAGAATGCTTTCTAACTTCCTTGCATCACCTCATCAACCTGGTAAGCAATTGTAAATAGAATGGAATCCTATCTCCTTAACAAGGAGAAGGGACAGCATAACCCCTTGGGTTGAGATTAAAAACTAAGCAGACCTCTTCACTTGGTGTGCCTACCTAACTCAGGATAGAGAGGCTATGTTCCTTTCTCTGCATAAGTAATTTGCCTTGATGAGCAATCCTTTATCTCTGTGAATGCATTTTTTCTGACACTAGAGGATTTGAGGTTTTCAACAATAATCATTTATTATCTTATAACTTACATCTTTCCAAAAATGAAAATCATAATACTGTTAAGTTCTTGTTAATTTTGGTTTAACTCCATATGACAATACAGAATACAAAAATAATGATTAAAGGATGTTGAAAAGAGGCATGAATGTTGTCAGAATGGAGACCACGGGAGGACTCTTGTACATCAGAAAAAAAGGAACCCATTAGTGGTAAATAGCTAGAGCCTTAATAGCATTTATTTCTTGTTGAGAGCTAAATTATTTTATTTCATTGAGCTCATAACCAGGAACTTTAAAAGTGTAGTAGGTAGCCTCAGACCCTGATACAGTGGCCCTTAGTATTGGCCTTATGGAAAGATACTATTACACAGATAATTCTTGGGCAAGCTTTTCTGTTGCTTTTAAGATTGACACTTTATTCCTGACTATGAAAAGACTCAAAGAGTGCATAACACACTTCGCTGTGAATTCCACCATGTTTATTAATATCACTGTCTTACTGATGCTAAATTTATTAAAGAAAGGTTACATGTATTCTCTCATATATGGAAGGTAAAACTGGTTGATAAATATATAAAAATACCTTGGGTGGTACTCAAGTGTACAGAAATGTATTGATTGGATTACACTAGATTTAGGGTAGAACTGTAACAATGTAATCATAGTTCAACAAAATAAACACCAGGAAAGGGGCACTTGAGAAGGTTGAGGAAAGAGGGCAACCTGATACTTTCATGACTAGGTTATTGCATAATAGCCTTTTGTCTTAATAAACATTTACATTCTGATGCTGAGGGGTTGATTAACGCTGGGGGGTTGATTATACCACCCTTTTTATTCACTGCCTTGAAAGTCAGAAAATAAATTTTAATCACCAAATCTTTTCAATTGAAAGAATAAAGAAAGCAAAGGATTATTCATTGAATTATTTATTGCTTTGGTTTTGGTATTGGTGACACTGGCATTTCAACTGAGGGTCTAGAGTGCCTTGCTAATCAAACACTCGACCACTTGTTTTCTTTTCTTTTCTTTTCTTTTTTCTCTTTTCCTTTTCCTTTCCTTTCTTTTCTTTCTCTTTTTTCTTTTCTTTACTTTTTCCCTCCCCTCCCATTCTCTCCTCTCTTACTTCTCCTCTTTTAATCCCCCATCCTTTTCCTCCTCCTGCCCTTCCTCTTCATCTTCCTCATTCCTCTTTTCATCTCTCTCACTCTGTCTCCTTGTCTCTCTCTTTCTTTCTTTCATACAACACACACACAGACACAAACACACACACAAGAAATGTATTGTTATTATAAGTAGTGGAATTCATGTTAGGTAGAAATGACATGGATATATTTTCCCCAAAGCATTGTGTAGAAAGCAAGCATTTTAATCATTATAAAGTATATGATCTTATATTCATTTTAAATGCTCTATTACATATGTGTGTATCTCTACATTATATTTTTAACATTACAGTATTATAATAATGCCACTTCTCTTTATATATATTTTACAAGATTTTAATGAATTTATTTGCCAGGAGCTTAACAAATGGAAATGGATCTGTTTACGATTCCTGTTCCAAACAACATAACCAGGCATTTAAAAAATATTTATAACAATTTTATCTGTAAATTTATGTATTGTAAGTGTGATGGAACAATGGATACATATGGGAAGGACTTAGAGCCTTGTTTCTTACATAAATCTTTTTTCTCCAACCTCCCTGCTTCTCAGTGGCCTGCATCCTATCTTCCCAGGGCCTTTACCCCAAGGAACAGCCAGGAGCATCAGGTCTGAGCAAGTTTTCACACACTTGTTTCTATTTTCACAATATATGTATATCCCTTAAGCCAGCTTTGTGCTTCAGAAGCATGTCCAACTGGATAGTAACTATTGTTTGGATTCACAAATACAAGATTCCTTGTGTTCTGATAAATCACAACTTTATGATAAGAAATTGCTACATCATAAATCATTCCCCAAATGAGTACCTTCAAGCAGTAACATTTGTTCATTCTTTATCACATGTGGTTTCTATTGGTCAAGAACTTATCGTGACTTACTTTGAAAGTTCTGAATATTTCAGGCAACATCTTAGCTAGGCCAGGGCTGTCACCATTGGAAGACTTGATAGAGTTACACTTGTAGGCATGCCCTAGTTACTCAAAGATGCAGAAAAGCTCAAGATTTCCACTCTCATTTGGTTTACTTCAAATCAATCCCTAGGGCATGTGTACTTGAGCAAAGAGATCTAAACACTAATTGTAGTCAGCCTATTTACATCAGTAGGAAGATTTATTAACTATTGACATATAGAAGTTCCCAAAGGTCAGAGTTTAAAGGAGCACTATTCTCCTAACTTTACTTGCCTCTTTATGTAAGTGTTAGTGAACTGGTACAAAGTAAATCAAGTTATTATATTAGCAATATTTGCTGTCATAGGCCCTGATTTACTCCAACAAGGTAGATAGTTCAGTGGTTATTGGATCACTAGTCAGCATTTGTCTATAAATTTTAATACAAAGAAAAATAATTATTTTCTTAAGAGTGAGAACACACAGACTACTCACCTTGAAATAATAAATGTAGTAGTTAGGAGCACACATGCCTATTATGGTTCAATATAAGAACTCTCATATGCTGTAGTTAAAATGTGAGAAAATTCATTTTATAATTTATTTTAAAAATCAAGAAAGAATAATGGATTTATTTTTAAAATCAGAGAACACCTGTGAACTTCCTATCCTGGACAACACAGGCACATGACAAAATAGCAAAGACAAAGATTAGATAACTACTCATGCATCCCGTTTGTTTCTAAAAGTCTTAATAAATTAAAACATAATATATAGCTCCTGTATGCATGACCAAACCAATTAATATAAAACTGATTCAGGCAGGATTGTTAAGACAAAGGCAAGAGAGTATTCCTCAGTATGAAAAAAAAATTGTACCAGTCCTGGGCTTGAACTCAGGGCCTGAGTACTGTCCTATAGCTTTATTTTCCCCCTCAGGGATAACACTCTATAACATGAGACATAATTCCACTTGTGGCTTTCTGTTAGTTAGAGGTAAGAGTCTCATAGTCTTTATTGCCTGGGCAGGTTTTAATTGCTATCCTCAGATCTTAGCTTCCTGAGTAGCTAGGATTACAGGAATGACCCAATTGTGCCAGGCAACAAAAGTTTGTTTTTTTTTAAATCCCAGGCAGTGTCAGGAGGAAGATGGCAGAGGAGTAGGTGGGAGCTAAACAAGCTCTTGCATAAAAACTAGTTTTAGTATTCCAGTAAAAAGTCTAAGGCTAGAGAGTCACATCAAGGGTGCCATCATAGTACAGAGAGTTTGGCCAGAGAGGAAAAATTCAGCTAACAGATTTGAGCACTCCCTGCTGTCCACAGCAGCCTCTACAGCTGCAGCTGCTGCTACAGCCACCATATCAGCAGAGAGAGCCTAGACAAAGGTGCCAGAGGCAGTGTGCAAGCAGTTTCTACTCATCACCAGCAAGAACTGACAAGAAGCAGAACTCTTCATTCTGCTGACAACATATAGTCACAGACCATGGACTGCCAGGAAACCAAGGGAAAGGTGTGACTACCACACAAGATATCCTCAATCCTTTTCATGGAACAGCAGTGGGAAGGTAGCCCCTCCTCCACCACTGGAGAAGAACTCCATCTTTGATACTGACAAAGGCCTAGCAATAGCAGCTAGCCCATAACTCAGGCCTTGGAAGAAAAAAACAGGAGCCATTCAACAGGTCAAAGGAATCTGACCAGCAGGGCTCAGCTCCACCCCCCCCCCAGGGAAAGGTGCCCTTCCTAGGCAGAGGAAACTTGCCCACGCTGCCCACCCCACTATAGCATATGCATCAGATCCAGCTGCTGGAGGGTAAAAGAGAAACAATTGGAAACTCATTAAACATAAATCCTGATAATGGCTCCAGGCTGTGTGAGTGTCTCAGAAACTAGCCCCTCAGGGAACAGCTACTGATTGCTGATAGGCCTCAACCCTACCTACAACAAAGCCCCATCACAAGAACTCCAACTTAGAGAAAACCACCATCTTCCTATTTTGTGATGCTAAAAGCAGACCCTCACCCACTGTAATAGCCTGGGAAGAGGGTCATAAAGTCACTGGGAAGGCAGATCTTTGTTCTGTCTGCTCCAACAAGCTGATTAAAGAAACCAAGCCACAGGAAAACCAAACACCACAAGCAAACCAGAGAATCTACCAAGAGACTGGTTATGACACAGTGGAGTCACAGATCCCCTTCTCCCCCGCCAAAAAAAAAATCAAAGGACTTTTTTCTACCTAATTGTTCATTTAAAAATTATTTTCTATTTTTTTCTCATTTTTATTTTAGGATTGCCCTTTATGATAAAAGCTCTGGAAAAACTAGGAATTCATGGAATATTCCTCAATATAACAAAAGCTGTGTATGACAAACCTACAGGCAGCATTATATTTAATGGTGAAAAGCTAAAGCTATTTCCTCTAAATTCAGGATTGAGACAAGTATGTCTACTCTGTCCAATTCTCTTCAATGTAGTATTAGAATGCTTAGCTAGAGCAATAGAAAAGATGTAAACAGAAAGGGTATACAAATATGGAAAGATGTATTAAAACTCTCCCTCTTTGTAGATGACATGATCTTGTATTTAAACTACTCTATGTACTCCACTCCCAAGTTACTGATTACAAAATTTGGCAAAATCACAAGGTATAAAATTAGCCCTCAAAAATCAATGGCCTTTCTGTATGCCAATAATGAGAAGAGTGTAGCTGAAATCACGAAAACAACTCTTGTAATAACCCCACAATAAATAAAATACCTAGGACTTAACTAAAGATATGAAGGCCCTCTATGATGAAAATTTTAAATATCTGAAAAGGGAAATTAAAGCAGAACTCAGGAATTGAAAAAAACTCCCATGTTCCTGGAATGGGAGAATTAACATTGTAAAAAAAAGTAATACTGCCAAAGACTATCTACAATTCAATGTGATACCTATCAATATCCCAACCTCATTTTTCAATGAAATAGAAGAAGCAGTCCAAAAATTCATATGGAACAGTAAAAGACCCCGAATAGCAAAAACAATCCTTAGCAGAAAGAACAGTGCTGTAGGAATATCTATGCCTAATTTCAAACTCTACTACAAAGCCATAGTAATCAAAACAACACAAGAACAGACATGAGGACCAATGGAATAGAACTGAAGACCCAGAAATGAGCCCACAGATCTACAGCCACATAATTTTTGATAAGGGAGCTAAAAAAATATAGTGGAAGAAAAATGGCCTCTTCAGTTAATAGTGCTGGCTAGCTACATGTAGTTAGCTACTTGTAGAAAAGTAAAGCTAGGTCCCCATGTAACACTCTGCACGAGAATCAACTCCAAATGGATCAAAGACCTGGAAGATAAAGCAGACACTCTGAAAACATTACAGGAAGGAATAGGAGAAACTCTAGGGCTTTTTGGCACATTCTGAAATTTTCTTAATAAAGTCCCAGAAACACAACAAATAAAAGAGTTTGGAGAAATGGGATTGCATGAAATTGCAGAGCATGTCAGAGGACATAGCTAGCAAAATCAATACAAAGCCCAAGGATTGGGAGAAGATCTTCACTAGCCATATAATAGACAAGGGTCTCATATCTAAATTAAACTTAGATCTCAAAAAATAACTTCCACAACAGCAAATCCTTAAAAAAATCACCACCAATTAATAAGTGGGCTAAAGAGTTAAAGAGAGACATCTCTGAAGAGGAAATAACAATGGCCAAAATACACAGGAAGAAATGATCAACTTCTCTTTGCAAAAATGCAAATCAAAGCAACATTGAGATTCCACCTCATTCAAGTTAGAATGGCTATAATCAAGAACTCTCGTAACTACAGATGCTGGAGGGGATGTGGACAGAAAGGAATCCTACTGCATTGTTGGTGGGAGTATAAACTTGTTCAATCACTTTGGAAAGCAGTATGGAGGTTCCTCAAAAGACTCCACATAGAGCTCCCCTATGATCCAGCAATGTTACTTTTGGGCATTTACTCAAATGATCACAAATAAGGCCATACTAAAGCTTCCAGAATAGCTATGTTTTCTGTTTTGCTTTTTTTTGTTTTTTTTTTAATTTTTATTTTTTATTGTGAACATACTGTACAGAGGGGCTACAATTACATGGGCAAGATAATGAGTACATTTCTTATCAAGCATTACAGCCTCCTCCTTTGTTTACCCTTCAAATCCCTTCCCAGCCTCCCCCTGCTCCCCCCATCCAATTCTTCCTCGCTCCCCTTCCACCAAAGTTGTAAAGTTTGTTTTCCACATGACAACTTGTGCTTCTCATTGTTGCAATGTGTCCACCTGTATCCTTAAATGACTTGTTTTTCCCCTTCTCCTCCACAAATTATACCGATATCAAATATAGTGAAAGCAGGGGTTATACTGTTGGGGAGGGACATACAAAGCAACAAAGA
>NW_012267419.1:2521669-2523029 GCF_000151885.1 Dipodomys ordii
TCCCTCTCTTGTCTAACTCTCTATCCTGTGATGGCACACTTGGTGTGATTCTCTGGCTTAGGACTTTTCACTGGAACTCTAAAACTGCTTTCTATGCGAGAGCTTGTTCAGATTCCAGCTTCTCCTCTGCCATCTTCCTGGAACCAGTCAGGGTTCATTTTCTTAACATCACATTATTTAAGCTTTTTTGCTTGACTCATACATATACTAGATATTGCGAATAAGGGAAACCAGGGGACCTATGTTTCTTTAGGCTTGGCTTACTTCACTTAATATAATTTTTTCCAAGCCTTTCCATTTCCTAACTAATGGGGCAATGTCATTCTTTCTGATGGAGGCATAGAATTCCATTGTGTATATATACCAACTCTACTATGAAGGCATAGTAAACAAAGCAGCTTGGTACTGGCATAAGAACAGATGTCATGACCAATGGAATAGAATTGAAAACCCAGAAATAAACCTACAGACCTATAGCCATCTAATCTTCGATAAGGGAGCTAAAAAAATAGCATGGAAGAAAGACAGTATTTTCAGTAAATGGTTCTGGAAAAATTGGATAACTACTTGAAGAAAACTAAAGCTAGATCCTTATCTATCACCTTGCACCAGAATCAACTCCAAATGGATCAAAGACCTCGAAGTCAAAGCAGACACTCTGAAAACATTACAGGATGGAATAGGAGAAACCCCAGGTCTCCTTTGCGCAGGCTGAAATATTCTTAATAGAGACCAGGAAACACAACAAATCAAAGATAGGTTGGACAAATGGGATTGCATGAAGTTGCAGAGCTTCTGCATGGCAAAGGACATAGCTAGCAAGGTCAATAGAAAGGCCACGGATAGGGAGAAGATCTTCACTAGCCATACAATGGACGAGTGTTTCATATCAAAAATATACTTGGAACTCAAAAAATTAAATCCCCCAACAACAAATCCTCAAAGAAACAACTGCTCAATAAATGAGTGGGCTAAAGACTTAAAGAGAAACTTCTCTGAAGAGGGAAGAAGGATGGCCCATAGACACATGAAGAAATGCTCAACCTCCCTAGCCATAAAATAAATGCAAATCAAAGCAACATTGAGATACCACCTAACCCCAGTTAGAAGGCAAAAATCAAGAACTCTAATAACAACAGATGCTGGAAGGGATGTGGACAGAAGGGAACCTTACTTCATTTTTGGTGGGTGTGTAAACTTGTTCAACCACTTTGGAAAGCAGTATGGAAGTTCCTCAAAAGACTTCACATAGAGCTCCCCTATGACCCAGCAATCCCACTTTTGGGTATTTACCCAAATGTTTACAAACAAGACCACACTAAAGCTACCAGCACAACTATGTTTATTGCAGCATTATTTA
>NW_012267419.1:2525568-2526151 GCF_000151885.1 Dipodomys ordii
GATAACCATGTGGTTCTTATTCTTGCTCCTGTTGATGTGATGAATAATATTAATTGATTTGCATATATTGAACCAGCTTTTTATCCCTGAAATGAATCCTGTTTGATCGTGGTGTATGATTTTTTGGATGAATTGTTGAAGTCGATTGGCCAAAATTTTGTTGAGATGTTTTGCATCAATATTCATCAAAATAATGGGTCTATAATTCTCTTTCTTTGATGATTCCCTGCCTGGTTTTGGGATGCGGGTTATGATGGCTTCATAGAATGTGTTCAGTAGTGAACTTTCTCTTTCAATTTCATTGAAGAGCTGGAGGAGTATTGGTGTGAGCTCTACTTTGAAGGCCGTGTAAAATTCCACTGTAAAACCATCTGGTCCTGGAGTTTTCTTAGCTGGGAGTTCTCTTATTGCTGTTTCTATTTCAATGCTTTATATGGGCGTGTTAATCTGGTTTAACTCATCTTGGTTTAGTTTTGGCATGTCAATATTTGCTAGGAAAAGGTCCATTTCTGTCAAGTTCTTAAACTTATTAGCAAGTTTTGAGAAGTATTCCCTTATAATGTTCTGAATCTTGGTTGTTTCC
>NW_012267419.1:2531112-2538003 GCF_000151885.1 Dipodomys ordii
CACTAAAGCTACCAGCACAACTATGTTTATTGCAGCATTATTTACCATAGCTAAGATCTGGAACCAACCCAGATGCCCTTCAGTAGATGAATGGACAAAGCTATGTTTTTTGCAGCATTATTCACATAGTTAAGATATTGGATCAACCCAGATGGCAAATGTCCCTCAGTAGATGAATGGATCAAGAAAATGTGATATATGTATATATATATATATGTATGTATATCCACATACATATATATATATATATATACACACACACACACATACACACATACACACATACATACATACAATGGAATTCTATGCTTCCATCAGAAAGAATGACATCATCCCCTTGTTAGGAAATGGAAGAACTTGGAAAAAATTATTTTAAATGAAATTAGCCAGGCCCAAAGAAACATAGGTCGCGTGGTTTCCCTTATTTACAATAACTTATATATGTCTAGGATAAGCAGAAAAGGTCAAAAGCTATGTACATATGACCATATGAGATGATGCTAAGGGAAATGAACCTCAATGTAGGGACACAAAAGGTTTTATCTTTCTTTATGCTGTTTTTCATGCATTTATAATGTATTGTGTAATTTTTTTTTGTTTCTTTGTCTTTTCTTCCCCCATGGTATAACCCCAGTTTGCACTGTATTTGGTTCTGATGCCCTGTATCTTGTATATACACTTTTTCTAATTTGTGGAGGGAAAGGGAACAAACAAAATGCTGAAATAAGGATACAGGTTGACCCATTGTAACAATGACATATACAAGATACTATGTTGAAAACGAACTTTACACCTTCAGGAGGCGAGGATGGAGGAGTTGGGGAGGTGGGGTTGGAAAAGATGGTATTGGAAAAATGAGGGGGTAACAATGATCAGTAGGAAATGTACTCATCACCTTACTCGTGTAACTTTAACCCTCTGTACAGTATCTTTACAATTAAAATATGTATTTAAAAATAAAGAAAAAGAAATCACAGCTAATATTATCATGCATATCTTTATCATTGAGGGAACCTGAAGAAATGTTACATAAAAGCCATCTGTAGTATGTTTGCAATCTCTTGTGATGCAACTTATTTCAAAAATAAAAAGTGAAAACAAAAAAAATTACTGCTTCAAAGTATATAGTGTGTAAACTCTCAAAAGTTCTGCAATACTTTGTAATTCAGAGAAACAAACAGTAATATTCAACTGCTTTCTAGTAAATCTCAGGATGTTTTTTTTCCTATAGACTTCACCATATTGTTTGAAGTTATTTTGTGCCAAGTGTTATTCAAGACAAACTCATTCACATTAGCTGTTATTTATCATTCCCGAATCCCTTACATTATAAAATTCTTAGTTTTTGCATTAGAGTGAGTTTTATTAAAGTAGAAAGAGAATTGTATTC
This sequence comes from Dipodomys ordii, assembly GCF_000151885.1. Taxonomy (NCBI): domain Eukaryota; kingdom Metazoa; phylum Chordata; class Mammalia; order Rodentia; family Heteromyidae; genus Dipodomys; species Dipodomys ordii. Next base: position 2,532,503 of record NW_012267419.1, read on the forward strand.
ATTTATATTTTCATAGTATAGCCCAGGATACCTGGTGAATAACAGCAGCTTAATAAATGATTCTTTATGGCTGAACATTTTTTATTTATTCTTTTAGTGAACATTGGTTTTGTGTTTATTCATTCTTCCTGAGAGTACTACGATATTATTTTGATCAAAATTACCTCTTTCCCATTTGAGACAATCAAGTAGGAAAGCAATTGTGTATCTTTTACCCCTTTACCTACTAAAAAATTAGAATACATTATATACTTTGATGTCCCTTCCCTAGAACTTGGTTCAAGACAATGAATAATGATCCTGAAAATTGGTGACATATATTTGTTCCACAAGTGGCCTCTTTTTAAAAATTGGTGACAGATAATCCTATTGCTTTCTAAATCATAAATCTTTGCAGTCCTCAGTGAAACCACCAATATGAGCCTTATAAGGTCATAGGCGATGGCTCATAGGTTATGCTCAAATAATAAAGTTTATATTTCTCAGTCTCTCTTATATCCAATTGAGACCATGTAACCTAATTAGGACTAAAGACAATTTATGAGAGGCAAGTAGAGTGTCAATATGTTTTTTCTTTGCCCGTCCTCGGGCTTGAATTCAGGGCCTAGGTACTGTCCTTGAGCTACTTTTGCTCAAGGCTTGTACTCTACTACTTGAGCCACAGCACCTTTTCTAACTTTTTCTGTTTACGTGGTACTAGGGAATTGAACCAAGGGGTCCATGTATGCTAGGCCCATTCTAAGCCACATTTCCAGTCAAATGCCACCTTTCTAAGATGTATCTTTAATGTTAGTAAGCATTCCTTTTCTTTTTCTTTCCCCTTTTTTAGATTCTCAATACTAATACCAACTCTTCAGGATATGTTACAGAGATGATATCTCGTTAGGATACCATGGACTCTAATTGGAGTTTCATTATTTTTATTCTGTTATTATCTTTTTTGTAGTTGTACAAAGGATGTGCCAATAACAAAGCAGTTTATGAGTAAAATGCATCTTGATCAGTGTCACCCCCTTCAACATTTTCACCCCCCCTTGGATCCACCCCTTCCCTTATTTTTCTAAATTTTGTGGCATATACAATGAATTATTGACTGAATTCTCACCCCTAGTTTCCCTTCCTTTGTCTACCTCTCTCCCCTTGCCTTCCCTTGTTTTTAGGTTGTACCATTTTTTGGTATTGTCTTTTTTAGGCTTTGACATCATTTTTCTAAGAAAAGTATATTATTTGAGTGTTCCATAGAATCTATTATATTTTAGTTAATTCATTTGCAGCTACTTGCATAACACCTAATGTATTTACTTATAGATTTTTGAGCATATTTTATCACCACAAATGAAGGAAATCCTGCAGGTTTTATTTCTCTGGGTCCAGTTCACTTCATATAATATAATTTTTTCCAAAGACTTTCCATTTCTTTACAAATGGTAAAATATCATTCTTTCTTGATCCATCCATCCATTCAGGGGCATCAAGGATGATTCCATATGTTGGCTATGGTTAATAGTGTTTCAACAGCCGGGTGCCAGTGGCTCATGCCTGTAATCCTAGCTACTCAGGAGGCTGAGCTCTGAGGATTGCGTTTCAAAGCCAGCCCAGGCAGCAAAGTCCATGAGACTCTTATCTCCAATAAACCACCATAAAGCTGGAAGTGGTGCTGTGGCTCAAGCGGTAGAGCACTCCCCTTAAGCTGAAGATCACAGAGACAGCGCCCAAGCCCAGAGTTCAAGCCCCACGACCAATCCAAAAAATAGTGTTACAACAAGTACGTTTGTGTTGTGGCTTTAGTGTAACCTTGTTTGTGTTTTATTCGATAAATGAACAAGAGTGGAATTTTTCTAGAGTGGTTGAACAAGCTTACATTTCCACAAACGGTATATTAGCATTCCTTTTAGCCATATCCTCATCTGCACTTGTTATTTTTTTTTGCTGATACTGGTTATTCTAACTGGGGTGAGGTGAAATCTCAGTGCTGTTTCCTTTTTTTTCTACTGCTTAAAATATTGCAAAAATGATGGGACTTTTTTGGACCATTCTTGATGGAAACATCTTGGTAACACAAATCAGATAATGATTTATTTAAAAATATAGTAACTGAAATTATTATATGTTCAGTAGAATTTGATGAATCAGAGCCATATATAAATACTTTGGTAATAACTACATTACCACAATCAAATACATGTTTTACAAAAACATTGAACAAGTACAAACCACAAACTGCCTTCATATACAAGGAAGGTGTGCAAATTGACTATATATCAAATTTCTGGTCTGAAAGGCCCTAAAACTCTAATAAAAGATAATATGCACGCTACAGTTACTGAAAATTATATAAATAAATGAGAAAATAATGTTTAAGGATTTTTAAAATCTCTTACATAGCACTAAATCTTTATAGGTTATAGAAAAACCATGATGTCGATGGCAGAGTGTGATAACAGAATACCAACGAAAATAGTAGAGACATATTTGTATCAAAAGTTTAATATACATAATATTTTATAACAAATTATTATTTAATTACAATATTACCATTTTGTTTTTTGGTTTCTCTTTGTAATTTTGAACCAACTATGATGGAAATAACATTAGAGGTTTTCTGTTCTTATCCATAAGTCTATACTTCTGCTTATAATTCTAGAAGCATCTTTCCTGACTGTGGCTTACGTCCTCCAGAGAAGCAGTATCAATAGGAATAAATAAATTCGTATACATAGACATTATTAGAATGAATTAAATCACATTATTTTATAGGCTGTCATGCTTCCCAGCAATCAAATGAATTAAAGAGCTAGAGATTCAGGAAATCAGATGTTGCCATTCAGTTGGAAATCCAGGAGTTTGAGGATCTAGTTATGATTTGAAGGCAAAGAAAGCTCATCAAAATCTGAAGAAAAAAATGCAGAAACTGTTATCCAGGAAGTGTCATTTCTTTCCTGCAAAATGATCAAACTTTTTGTTCTCAAATTGCTGTTCTGCTGATTGAGCAAATTCCAACCATTTTAAAAAGCTTATCTGCTTATTCTTTTTTTTTGTCAGGTGTGGGGCTTCAACTCTGAATTTGGGTGCTATCCCTCAGCTCTTGGCTCAAGGAGATCACTCTATAGCTTAAGCCACAGCACCATTTCCAGTTTTGTAGTGGTTTATTGGAGAAAAGAGTCTCACGGACTTTCCTGCCTGGGCTGGCTTTGAACCATGATCATCAGATCTCAGCCTCCTGTGTAGCTAGGATTAAAGTTGTGAGTCACCAGAACCTAACTTATCTGCTTATTCTTTGGAGTAATTTTAATCACACTCAAAAAGACACCAAAAATAATTATGGGTAAAATCAAGTTGACACATAAAATTAACACCTGTTTTTTTTTACTTGAATAAATAAATCCAGAAGAAATATCATATAACTTGTATGTTATTTACGTACAAAGGGTTTCACTCTACTTATCATTTTTCAGCTTGTTTGCACTCAAAATTATATTTTGATTACTAAATTTGTTGATTCATGTAAATGAAAATCATTTGTTTAAGGTGAGTCATGAACTTAACCAATTAAGTATAACATAATTTATTCATTGTTTCCTGCATTTTCACTTTTGAAATTTATATATATGTTCTGGAATCATGGTACAACTTTAAGTCAACTATCAGGCTTACAGCATATTCATATTGTCAATCTCACTTGGTAATATGAAATCAGTATCCAACGTGATTCCACTAATTTTCATTCTCAATATTATATGCAATGAGAATACTTTTCCTCCATCTCAACCAATGTTTGGTTTTGTTTGGTTTGGTATTGTCAGATATATTTTTTTCCTAAAACATTAGATGAAATCTAATTCTCATAATAATATCTAATTGTGTAATTATCAATGCAGCAGATAGTTATCATGGGAGATGAAGCATAAACACATGTCAAATTGGGAATCAATCCAGATATCTTAAAATTAGGATCCATTTCCTGGTACAAAATCTAAGAGTGGAAGATTAGAGTATGTGATGTTTTTCAAATTTAATTGCAGCTAATATAAAAAATTACCTAGGCTCAAGAGTTATATAATTCAAAGGTAATACATTAAATCTGAAAAAGTAAAAATGTAATACAAAAGTGATTCTGACAGTTAATTAGAGCAAGCATTTCTTCCATAGAATACACTATGTAGAATATTCCTGTGGTAAGATCTTTACTGAGAATTCTCTTTGGTTTTATCTATACTGTGATGTTCAGTCTTGTAATCATTGATTCTTTGAGCAATGAGTCTTAAAATAACTTTAATTGATCTATTCAGTGTTTGTGAATTGACAGTTCCTATATTTTACCAAATTTCTTATTTTGGGTTGTTTGTACTTTCCTCAAATTTTTGAATGTTAAAGTACATTTGAAATACTAATATACTATATAACATGCATGTTACAGTTCTCTTACCCTAGTCTCTAGATTGTTTGTTAAATTTGTTAATTATAAATCATTGTTTAAAAAACAATGTAGAGGAGTTTTCAAGATTTTTCATTTGATTTGTGTTGCATATGTTTTGTTGCACCAATTATTTTTTTTAAGTTTTTGGGGGATCCAGTCGTGGGGCATGAACTCTGGGCCTGGGTGCTATCCCTCAGCTCTTCAGCTCAAGGCTAGCGCTCTACCACTTGAGGCACAGCACTACTTCCGCCTTTTTTCTTTTTGCTTATGTGGTGCTGAGGAATTGAACCCAGGGCCTCAGGCATTCAAGGCAAGCGCTCTATCACTGAGCCACCTTCCCAGCCTGCATCAATTATTTTTACTTAACTAGTGAAATGTTTTCCTCTAGGGTTGACATCATCATGAATCACAAGTTGTATCTAAGTCTCTCTCTCTATAGTAGCTGAACACATGAACAGAAAATAACCTTGACAAAATCAATATTTTCAAAATCCCAGTGGTTAACAAAATGTGTGCAACGACTGAAAAAGCATCTGTTCCAGAAATATAATTGAATCTTAGTATGAATAGTGAGTTCAGTGGTAATTAAGTTGTCCTGTTGTCATTGCCTTCACACTGCTCTTTTAAAGATAGCAGTCTCACAAGCATGGTGAAAACCAGGAGTGTAGCCCTACTGAATGCAGCAAAAAGCGCTGAGAACTCTCAAGATATCTGCTCTGAAATAATTAACATCATCTAAATTAACCCTCAAAAATCAATGGCTTTTCTGTATGCCAACAATGAGAAAAGTGTGGCTGAAATTAGGAAAGCATCTCCATTCCTAATAGCCCACAAAAAATAAAATACCTAGGAATTAACCAAAGAAGGGAAGGACCTCTATGATGACAACTTTAAACACTTTTAAAAGGAAATCAAAACAGAACTTAGAAAGTGGCAAAAACTCCCATGCTCCTGGATTGGAAAGATCAACATCGTGAAAATGGCAATACTTCCCAAGGGTATTCTACAAATTCAATGCAATCCAAAAATTCATATGGAACAATAAAAGACCGTGAATAGCAAAAATGATCCTCAACAGAAAGAA
>NW_012267419.1:2538063-2629756 GCF_000151885.1 Dipodomys ordii
AATAGAACTGAAATCCTAGAAATGAACCTACAGACCTATAGCCATCTAATCTTTGATATGGGAGCTAAAACAATAGAATGGAAGAAAGAGCCTCTTCAGTAAATGGTGCTGGCAAAATTGGTTAACTAAAGCTAGATCCTTATATATCACCCTACACCAGAATCAACTCCAAATGAATCAAAGACCTCGGAGTCAAAGCAGACACTCTGAAAACATTACAGGATGGAATAGGAGAAACCCTAGGTCTCCTTGGCACAGGTCGAAATTTTCTTAATAGAAACCCGGAAACACAACAAATCAAAGAAAGGTTGGACAAATGGGATTGCATGAAGTTGCAGAGCTTCTGCATGGCAAAGGACATACCCGGCAAGACCAATAGAAAGCCTATGGTTTGGAAGAAGGTCTTCACTAGCCATACAACAGACAAGGGTCTCACATCTAAAATATACTTGAAACTCAAAAAATTAAATTCCCCAATAATAAATCCTCAAAGAAACAACTGCCCAATAAATAAATGGGCTAAAGACTTAAAGAGAAACTTCTCTGAAGAAGAAAGAATGATGGCCAATAGACACATGAAAAAATGCTCAACCTCCCTAGCCATAAAAGAAATGCAAATCAAAACAACATTGAGATACGACCTCACCCTAGTTAGAATGGCTAAAATCAAGAACTCTAATAACAACAGATGCTGGAGGGGATGTGTAAAGAAGGGAACCTTACTGCATTGTTGTTGGGAGTGTAAACTTGTTCAACCACTTTGGAAAGTAGTATGGAGGTTCCTCAAAAGACTCCACATAGAACTCCCCTATGACCCAGCAATCCCACTTTTGGGTATTTACCCAAATGTTTACAAACAGGACCACACTAAAGCTACCAGCACAACTATGTTTATGGCAGCACTATTTACTATAGCTAAGATCTGGAACCAACCCAGATGCCCCTCAGTAAATGAATGGATCAAGAAAATGTGGTATATATACACAATGGAATTCGATGCCTCCATCAGAAAGAATGACATTGCCCCATTTGTTAAGAAATGGAAAGACTTGGAAAAAATTATGTTAAGTGAAGTAAGCCAGGCCCAAAGAAACATAGGTCCCACGGTTTCCCTTTTTTGCAATATCTAGTATATGTCTGAGTCAAGGACAAAATGTCAGATAAGGTGATGTTAGGGAAATGAACCCTAAGATATGTATTCAAATGTCTTTTTTCATGTGATTGTTTCTAACACATTTATAAAATTATTTCTATGTTGCTTTGTATGTCCCTCCCCCACAGTATAACCCCTGCTTTCACTGTATTTGATGTTGGTATAATTTGTGGTGGGGAAGGGGAAAAACAAATAATTTAAATGGGGATACAGGTGGACCCATTGCAACAATGAGATGTACAAGTCGTTATGTCAAAAACAAACTTTACAAGTTTGGTGTGGGGGGGAGGGAGGAGCGGGGAAGATTGGGTGGGGGGTGGGGGGAGGATGGGAAGAGATGAGAAGGGTAAACAAAGTAGGAGGCTATAATGTTTGATAAGAAATGTACTCATTATGTTGCCCATGTAATTGTAACCCGTCTGTACAGAATTTTCACAATAAAAATGAATAAAATTACTAATTATTGCTATTTTTCTTACATTGCACTGAGGAATTATTGCCGTCTTTTATTTCATACTAAAATCTATTTTTGTGTTTAGTATTCAGGAAAAACGTGGGTGCTTTGCTAAATTTGTTTTTATTTTATTTTTTGATAACAAAATCCCTCTTATATGAATTTGTTTTAAAAATGTAAAACTAAAACCTCAATTTAAAAGGCAAGGCTGAGGGGCTGGGAAGGTGGCTCAGTGGTAGAGCGCTTGCCTTGCAATGCATGAGGCCCTGAGTTCAATTCCCCAGCACCACATAAGCAAAAAGAAAAAAGCCGGAAGTGGCGCTGTGGCTCAAGTGGTAGAGTGCTAGCCTTGAGCTGAAGAGCTGAAGGACAGCACCCAGGCCCAGAGTTCAGGCCCGACAACCGGACCCAAAAAAAAAAAAAAAAGGCAAGGCTGAATCAAGCAGATACCCTTTTCAGTATCTTTAATTCCAGTAGTACTACCAGCATAATAATATGGCATCTTAATGTTAGTAAATTGGTATAAGCAGATATAGTTAAATCACTTTTTTGTAATGTCAATATAATTAATCATATCAGTTATTTCACAATGTGACTTGTGTACTTAACAGCATTTGCCAAGACAGGCATATGACATATTTGTTGGCCTATATCTGAAGTTATATGTATATTTTAAATTGAAAGGTAATTGGTATCTTCCCATTGAACAAGGAAGACAGTGTTTGCTACTACATTAATGTTTTTCATTAAAATGCTAAAAAACAAAATTTTACAATGATATATCAACGACCATGCAAATTACATGTAGTAGATTACACTACTAGAAGAAATACCAAGACCAAACAAATAGAAATGAAGAAAACTGATAAAGTTCAGATAAAATTCAGGGACTCAACCCTGAATATAAAGCCCAAGACACTACAACTCTTAATAGCTATGAGAAAAATCTTCCAAGTTAGGACCTTACCATATAACTAAGACTGGCTTCAAACTTGTAATTCTCCTGCCTTTGCTTTGTGAAAGGTGGGATAACACTACCACATCCAGCTAAAAAGGATCTGCTTATATAAGATTTTTATGTTACAGAACATGTAGAACAATGCTGATGAGTTTATAAAATGCTTTAATCACTTTGGAAAAGTATTTGATATTATTGTATACATTGAATATGCCATATTAAGTAGTCGTTTCACACCATGTAGTGGACTTAAAGAAATGTTCCCATGCGTTCACTAGCAAACATATAGATTTTTCATAGCAAAAGACTGATTATAATTTCAAAACTCTACAAATAATACAAATACTCATTAACTCAACCACAAATGATTTTTTTGGAATATTATATATTAGTCAAGAAGAAAGAACAGATCTGTATACATCAGTATTGATAAATCTCAGCAATGCAATGCCAAAATAAATAATAACAATCTTTTAAAAGATACACAGTAGAAAAATGAGAGAAGGGGTAACAAATTTGACAAGAAATGTACTAACTACCTTATTTATGTAACTGTAACTGTTCTGTAAATCACCTTAACAACAAAAAATTAAAAAGAATATGGACTCCAAAAAAGATATACAGCGACTCACACCTTTTTCAATAATTACAAGAATGAAAAATAAATGTTATTTTAAAAATAATAAAGGGTAAAGGTACTTATATAATTCATATTCATGTTTGCTTTCAGAAGGTATTGTGTGAATTAAATTGTTATGACTCATACTAAATGCTTAGACTAGAACCTGATAATATATAAGAGGTACCTATTATTAATGATTTTACATATTTAGAAATGTTACAGAGAAACTAAGCAAAATAATGACCTATATTTAATCCTGTTCTTTCGTAAGAAACTGTAACTATTGTATACTACTTTGATCCATGTGAACACTACTGGTATATTCATAAGTATGTGAATAATTTTTGTATTTATTTAACCCCCAACATTAATGTGTGTTTATGAAGATGGGGGAGAAGAAGAAAAGGCAATGCTGTAGGTAGACAGCAGATGGAGCAACAGATTAGCAAACTTTTTAAAAAAAAACACAGAACAAAACCAAAAAAAAGATTCCTTAATTGAGAAATTGCTTACATAATCCCCAAAGAAACATATATCTGCCAATCCAAATATTTCAGAAGCCCCAATAATTTCTACATAGTTAAATATGTAAAGAGCCCTGTATCATACAAGTTCACAATGACTGGAAGAGATATGCTCTCCCTCTCCCCCACCTTTTCCAAATGTGCACATCCAAACAAAAACTTATGAAATGCAAGGAGAAACAGGGAAACATGAAAAATAGACCATAGAAACTGACAATAATCAAATCGATTAATTATTCATAAACAAGCAAACATTTTTGTCAGAAAAATGCAGAGCAAGCTAAAGAAAATAAAACACTAGGAGATATCATCCTCCATCATCCACTCCTCTCTTTCTCTTTCTCTCACCTCTCTCTCTCTCTCACACACACACACACACAAACACACAAATATACGTTTATGTAGTTATTCATAACTCAACATAAGCTTGGGAGGGCTTAGTGGGCTTTTAAGATCACATAACAATATAGTTATAGTGGACGGGATCAAAGAAAATAAAGAATATCCACAAATGAAGTCTACAAATGGCATCAGTACACTGGACAAACTAGTAGATGTCTGGATACAGATATAAAAGGAGAGGCTATTGTTATCAGCCATATAGGAGAAGTAACAATGGCTCATAACTGCTTACTCTGAAAAACAATACAAAACAGTAGCATCTTTTGACATTTTCGCTGAGTTATGTTTACCCTTTAATGTCCTTCAGTAAGCAGATATTTGGATTGTTTTAAGACTGGATCTGCCATCTTTCCTTTCCCCATACATAAACCAATAACTTGAACTACACCTGTCACAGAGCCTTTGCTATAGAAAATTCTCCATAATCCCAACACAATTCTAAGGTCTTTCTGAGAGTTCCCATGATTCAAAAATCAACTCAGAAGTTCAGAGGAAGATGGAAGAGGAGAAGCTGGAGGCTAAACAACCTCTGGCATAAAAAGCAGTTTTAGTGTTCCAGTGAACAGTCCTAGGCTAGAGAATCACACTAAGTGTGCCATCACAGTACAGAGAGTTTGACCAGAGAGGGAATATACAGGCATCTGAGCACTGGCCAGTAGCTTCGGTTGTAGCAGCAGCAGTCATAGCCCACATACCTACAGAGAGTTGGGGGTAAAGGCACCAGATGCTGAAGGTGAGCAGATTCTACTCAACACCAGCAAGAACTCACAAGGAGCACATATCCTCATCCTGCAGATCGCAGATCAGACATGGCCCAGGAACCAAGACTCTATCATGAGTAGAACCCTGACATCCTCACTCCTTCTCAGGGAGCAGAGGAGGGAAGACCACCCTTCCCCCATCACCAAAGATCTCTATGTTTGATACTGACAAAGACCCCACTGAGCTGCTAGCTCCAACTCAAGCCTTGGAAGAAAACAAGAGTCATTTAGCAGGTTACAGGAACATGACCTGACCTGCCAGGCTCAGCTCCACCCAGGGGAAAGTTACCCACCCAGATAAAAGAAGCTCTTTGCTTGAGGAGTGATTTTCTTCACTGGTAAACAGAGCCAGAGGCTGCCCCTCCCTACAGCAGCCTAGACAAACATTGGAAATTAAGTAAACATAAATCCTGAGAATGGATCCAGGCTGGGCTCTGTGAGTGTCTCAGTAGCTAGCCCATCAGGGAAAAGCTACTCTTTGCTGAAAGGCCTCAACTCCACCCAGAACCTAGCCTCCTCACAGTATCTCCAAACCAGAGGAAACAGCCATCTCCCTCTTTTGAGATACTCAAAGCAAACCTCCCGCCCACTGAAATAGCTGGGGAGGAGGACCACAAAATCCTGGGTAATGAAGAGCATTTTTCTGCCTGCTCAAACAAACTGACTTAAGAAACCAATCAAGCCACAGGAAAACCAAACATCACAAGCCGACCAGAGACTCCAACAAGTGACTGGTTACACACACAGGGGAGATACATTATCTTCCCATTCCTTCCCCACACCTCCTAATAAAAAAGAACTCTTTTTTGTGCCTTTTAAAAAATTTTTATTCAAAAAATATTTTCTATTAATTTTTTTCTCTCATAATTTTTATTTCAATTGTATGTGTGTGTGTGTGTGTGTGTGTGTGTGTGTGTGTGTGTGTGTTTGTGCTTTTTTTAAAAAAATCTCTTTTTACCTTTTGGTCTTTTTTTTATTCTTTTCATTATTTTCTTTTTTCTCTTTTGTGTGACTTAATTGCTGCTCTGCTCATCCTTAGATAAATAACCATCGACGATTATTAGACCTTATCCCCCATTGTGTACATACTTAATCCAGAAATTTATTACTCAGTTCACAACCTCTTAGGCTTAACTTCTTTAATAGCATTATGATCTCTTTATACTTATATAATTTTCAAGTGACAACTCTTAAGAATTTTTATGTTTTACTTTTTCATGTCTCCTTTCTATCCCTTCCCTCCTGTCATCCTATCCTTTTCTTCTCTTAATATCATTTCTTTAAACTTACAAAAGTTTTTAAGTATTTCACTTTTTAAAGTTAAAATATTGTTTTTCCATTTTTTCTTGTTTTTTTTGAATCTCTCTCTAATCATTCTGTACAATCCATTTCCCTCTTTGAGATTAGGACTTCGTTAAATTCATTCTCCTTTTACCTCTCCACTGCCTCTGATCCTATTTTTCCTCACATTCTCCTTAAACGTAATAGTTTCTGGATTTTCAAATCCTTCATTGCTGTTCTTAGCCCATTAATCCATAGTTGTTTGATGTTGAATAGTTTGTATCTGTTGAACTAGATTGTATCTGCAGCCATTTTGACTGTGCAACTACAGGAATCTGCTTGATGCTTGCCTGAAAATAGTGTTCTAGCACAAAATTGGTGTTACTTTCATACCAAATGGGCAGAACATGCCAGAAAAATACAAGAAAAATGGCAACTCTGGGTATCTCAACTCCCACTCAGGATAATCACGTGACAGAACAGTTAATGAATAATCCAGAGGAGAGTTCTAAAAGAGATCTACAAGCACTACTGGTAAACATGGTGAATGAAAAGATTGAAGAAGTGCAAAGGACTCAGGGTGAGCATGATAGGGAGAGAGAGGAAGCAAACCAAAGACTAGTACAGGAATCTTGTGAGCATGAGGAAGCTATTCAAAGATTAATACAGCACTTGTGTGAGTAGGTAGAGGTCAGTCAAGAGAAATAAAGGAATTGCACGACAAGGCTGAGAATAGTCAAAGAGAAACACAGGAATTGCGTGAATGTGAGGAATCTAATGAAGGAGTAATACAGGAATTTCAAGAGCAGGATGAGAATAAACAAAGACCAATAGAATCATTCATGGAATCCATAAACAGCTGAAAGAATTCAGGGAGACCACAAAGGGAATGCTGAATGGTGTCTGACAGAAGGAATGGGAGTCCAAAGAAACCATAAACAATCAACTAAGGGATTTGAGAAGAAACACTGAACACCAAATTAAGGAAGTAAATAAGTTCATACAAGATCTAAAACAAAGCTCCAACCAAGAATTTGAAGCCATCAAAGCTGACCAATTGGAAGGAAAAGAAATAAATAAACAAAGTACAAATTCTTGACAATAGGTTAGACCATGCTGAAGATAGAATCTCGGGGACTGAAGACAGCCTAAATATTACAGAGAAAGAACACACAACTATCCAAGACAAATCCAAGAAATATGACAGATCTATTCAACATTTAGAAGACACCAAAAGAAGGCCTAGTCTGAGGATAATGGGTGTAAAGGAGCACCTAGAGACAGATGTTAATAGTCTAGGAAATTTATTTCACAGGACCCAGCAGAGAACTTCCCAAACATGCAAAAAGATATGCCTATTCTGATACAAGAAGCTTTTAGAACCCCAAATAGACCAGAAGAGAACAGGATATCACACAGGAGCAATTCAGACCAAGGAAAGGATCCTTAAAACTGTCAAGGAGAAGAGATCAATCCCGTATAAAGGGAAACCAATTAGAACCACCTCAGATTTCTCAGCAGAGACAATTATAGCAAGATGAGACTGGAATGATGTATGCCATGCCGTAAAGACAAATAACTATCAACCAAGAATACTGTACCCAGCGAAACTCTCCTTCATAACTGAAGGTCAAATAAAAACCTTCCATAGCAAATAAAAACAGTAACAATATATCTCCACCAAACCAGTTCTACAAAAGATACTTATGCCTAGAAAACCAGAAAGACCACAATAAAGGCTAAGAAACCCCATCCAAACTGAGAATCCAAGAACCATAGGAAGAACCTAGTTATCGCAGCCCCCAAGAAGTTGTATAACATGGCAGGAACTTCCAAACACCTATCAGTCCTAACTCTCAACATTAACCATCTTCACTCTCCACTTCAGCAACATAGACTCTCTAGATGGATTAAAAAGCACCATCCTTCTATCTGCTGCCTTCAGGAGTCACATCTTTCCCATAAAAATAAACATATTTTAAACGTGAGAAGCTGGAACGAAAATCTACCAAGCAAATACCCCCTACAAACTGGCAAAAGTTGCAATCATAATATCAGATAAAATAGACTTCAAATTAAAATTAGTGAGAAGAGATAAAGAAGGTCACTACATATTAATTAAGGGGCCTCTCCTTCAGGAGGATATTACAATTCTATATATCTATTTGCCAAAAAATGGAGACCCAAATTTATCCAAGAAACACTACTTTTCCTCAAACCTCCAAAGACATTAATTGTTGGGGACTTTAACACACTACTATCCCCATTAGATAGAGCAATTAGGCAAAAACTCAACAGAGAAACTGCCAATCTAAACAACTGCATAGATCAACTAGATTTAACGGACGTATACCAAATATTTCACCCAGCAACATCAGAATGCACATTTTTCTCAGCAGCACACAGAACATTTTCCACATTTAGGTCACAAAGCAAACTTGTCCAAATTCAGAAACATTGAACTTATACCTTGCATTCTCTCAGACCACAAGGGAATAAAATTAGAACTCAACACCAAAAGCCACAAAAGAAAGTTCTCTAACACATGGAGGCTGAACAATGCATTGTTGAGTCACCAGTGGGTCAAGGAAGAGATTAGAAATGAAATTCAAATCTTCATGATATTCAACAGAAATGAACACACAAATTATCAGCTCCTCTGGACACAGCAAAGGCAGTACTCATAGGCAAGTTTATAGTTCTGAGTTCCTACATCAACGAATTGGAGAGATCTGAAACCAACAATTTAATGAAACATCTGAACCTCTTTGAAAAAGAGCAGCAAGATAAATCCCAATCCAGTAAACAGAAAGAAATCATTAAAATTAAATCAGAATGAAATGAATTAGAATTGAAAAAAATATAGAAAGAACCAACAAAACAGAGTTGATTCTTTGAAAAATTAACAAAATGGACAGACCCTTAGCAAATCTTATCAGAAAAAAAGAAAACACACCCAAATGAATAAACTCAGAGATGAGAATGGGAATATCACCACAGAAACAACCAAGATTCAGAAATTTATAAGGAAATACTTCTCAAAATTTTATGCTAATAAGTTTGAGAACCTGGCAGAAATTGACCTTTTCCTAGCTCATATCCATATGTCCAAACTATAAGATGAGTTAAACCAAATTAACAGGCCCATATCAAGAATTGAAATAGAAACAGCAATAAGAGACTTCCTAAGAAAAGCCCAGGACCAGATGAATTTACAGCAGAATTCTACAAGGCCTTTAAATCAGAGCTCACACCAATACTCCTCCTACTCTTCAATGAAATTGAAAGAGAAAGTTCACTACCTAACTCATTCTACCTAACTCTCCATCATAACCTTCATCCCAAAACCAGGAAGGGACTCATCAAAGAAAGAGAACTATAGACTCATTTCTTTTATGAACATTGATGCAAAACTTCGCAACAAAATTTTGGCCAATCGACTTCAACAATTCATCCACAAAATCATACATCATGATCAAACAGGATCATTTCAGGGATGCAAAGCTGGTTCAATATACGCAAATCAATTAATATAATTCATCACATCAACAAGAGCAAGAATAAGAATCACATGGCTATCTCAATAGATGCAGAAAAAGCATTTGACAAGATCTATCACCCCTTTATGATGATCCAGGAAACATTCTTCAATACAATAAAGGTTGTATAAGACAAACTTACAGAAAGAATTATACTTAATGGTGAAAAACTAAAGCCATTTCCTCTTAACACAGGAACAAGATAAAGATGTCCACTCTCTCCACTTCTCTTCAATTTAGGATTAGAATGCCTAGCTACAGAAATAAGACAAGATGCAAACATAAAAGGCACCCAAATAGGGAAAGATGAAGTTTAAACTCTTCCTCTTTGCAGATGACATGATCTTGTATTTAGAGAATCCCATGAACTCTACTCCCAAATTACTCAAACTGATTCAAAACTTTGGCAAAGTTATAGGGTATAAAATTAACCTTCAAAAATCAATGGTTTTTCTGTATGCCAATGATGAGAAAAGTGTGACTGAAATCAGGAAAGCAACTCCATTTGTAATAGCCCCACAAAAATAAAATACCTAGGAATTAACTTAACTAAAGAAGTGAAGGACCTCTATGGTGAAAACTTTAAAAACCTGAAAAAGGAAATCAAAGCAGAACCTGGAAAGTGGAAAAACCTCCCATACTCCTGGATTGGAAGGATCAACATCATGAAAATGGCACTACTTCCCAAGGATTTCTACAAATTCAATGCGATATCTATCAATATTCCAACCTCATTCGTCAAGAAAATAGAAGAGGCAATCTAAAAATTCATATGGAACAATCAAAGACCCCAAATAGCAAAAACAATCCTGAACAGAAAAACCAGTGCTGTAGGAATATCAATACCAAATTTCAAACTCTACTACAAAGCCATAGTAATCAAAATAGCTTAGTACTTGCACAAGAACAGTCCTGAGGACCAATGGAATAGAATTGAAAATCCAGAAATGAACCCACAGACCTATAGACATCTAATCTAGAATGGAAGAAAAACAGCCTCTTCAGTAAATGGTGCTGGCAAAATAGGTTCATCACTTCTAGAAAACTAAAGCTAGATCCTTATGTATCACCCTGCACCAGAATCAACTGCAAATGGATCAAAGACCTCGGAGTCAAAGCAGATACTCTGAACACATTACAGGATTGAATAGGAGAAACCTTAGGTCTTCTGGGCACAGGCCAAAATTTTCTTAATAGAGACCCAGAAACACAAATCAAAGAAAAGTTTAACAAATGGGATTGTATGAAATTGCAAAGCTTCTGCATGGCAAAGGATATAGCTAGCCAGGTCACTAGAAAGTCAACAGATTGGGAGATGATCTTCACTAGCCATACAATGGACCAGGGTCTCATATCTAAAATATCCCTGGAACTCAAAAAGGTAAATCCCCCAACAACAAATCCTCAAAGAAACAACTGCCCAATAAATAAGTGGGCTAAAGATTTAAAGAGAAACTTCTCTGAAAAGGAAAGAAGGATGGCCAATAGACACATGAAGAAATGCTCAACCTCCCTAGACATAAAAGAAACGCAAATCCAAACAACACTGAAATACTATGTCACCCCAGTTAGAATGGCTATATTCAAGAAATCTAATAACAACAGATGCTGGAGGGGATGTGGCCAAAAAGGAAAACTACTGCATTGTTGGTGGGAGTGTAAACTTGTTCAACCACTTTGGAAAGTAGTATGGCGGTTCCTCAAAAGACTCCACATCGAACTTCCCTATGACCCAATAATCCCACTTTGGGGCATTTACCCCAATAATCACAAACAAAACCATACTAAAGTTACCAGCACAACAATGTTTATTGCAGCATTATTTACCATAACTAAGGTATGGAACCAACCCAGATGCTCCTCAGTAGATGAATGGATCAAGAAAATGTGGTATATACATAGAATGAAATTCAATGCTTCCATCAGAAAGAATGACATTGTCCCATTTGTTAGGAAATGGAAAGACTTGGAAAAAATTATGTTAAGTGAAGTAAGCCAGGCCCAAAGAAACGTAGGTCCCATGGTTTCCCTTACTTGGAATAACAAGTATATGTCCGAGACAAGCAGAATGGTCAGATAAGTGGATGGTAGGTGAAATGAACCCCAAGGTAAGGACTCAAAAGTTTTTTTTTTCTTTCTTGCTATTTATAAGATGATTTCTTTGTTGATTTGTATGTCCTTCTCCCATTGTATAACCCCTGTTTTCACTGTATTTGATGTTGGTATAATTTGTGGAGAAGGGAAAAAACAAATTGTTTAAATAAGGACACAAGTAGACCCATTGCAACAATGAGATGTACAAGATGTTTTGTTGAAAAATGAACTTTACAACTTTGGCAGGGAGGGGGAGGGTGTTGAGGGAGGACTTTGTACTGGGGGTAGGAGGTGGCGGGGGTGGGGGAGGTGGGAAGGGATGTTAAGGGGAAATAAGGAGAAGACAACAATGCTTGATAAGAAATATTGTCTTGTTCTTGTTATTGCAACCCCTCTGTATGGTATTTTCAGAATAATTTTTTTTAAAAAGAATACATTCCACAGAAATGTTTTTTTTTATTGTTGTTGTTGTTTTCGGTCGTGGGGCTTGAACTCTGGGCTCGGGTGCTGTCCCTGCTGTCTTCAGGTCAAGTCGAGCTCTCTACCGCTTGAGCCACAGCACCACTTTTGGTTTATTGGTACTTTATTGGAGATAAGAAGAATCTCATGGACTTTGCTGCTGGAGCAGGCTTTGAACCGTGATCTTCAGATCTCAGCCTCCTGAATAGCTAGGATTACAGGCATGAGCCATTGGTGCCTAGCTAAATGGTTTGTTTGTTTCTTTCTTTCGTTTTGTTTTGCTTTTTTTTTTTAAATGAAGGATAGAAGGCTTCTTAGAAAAACAAAAGCTGAAGACATTCTTTCTCATTGGTCTTATTTTATAAGAAAAGTTGAAGAGAGTTCTTGAGGATAAACGAAAATGATATTAATGAATGATATAAAACCCAAGAAAGTAAAAACTCATTTCCCAAAGTAAGTACACAGTCGAATTCATAATACTCTAATGCTTTCATAATTGCATGTAAACAACTTATATCTCTTGTATGAAGGTTAACAGACAGAAAAATTATGATAGTAGCAAGAATAGTTTTAATGGTAAATAATACAATGAGATACAATTTGTGACTTCCAAAACATGAAACATATGAAAGGGATAGAAAGAATACAATGGAGAATTTTTATCCTATCAAAGTTAAGTGGTTATTAGTTCAAGGTAAATGGCTATCATTAGAAAATATTTTACATTAACTTGGTGATAACCACAGTACAGAAAAAGTAGGTATATAAAAGGTATAATTTACAGAATTGTGGCATATCACCATAGAAAAGCATCTAATCAAAAAGAAGGCAAGAGGCTGGGAAGGTGGCTCAGTGGTAGAGTGCTTGCCTTGCATACATGAGGCCCTGGGTTAGATTCCTCAGCACCATATAAAAAAAGAAAAAAGCCAGAAATGGCACTGTGGCTCAAGTGGTAGAACACCAGACTTGAGCTGAAGAGGTGAGGGACAGCGCCCAGGCCTAGAGTTCAGGCCCCATGACCGGACCCCCCCCCCAAAAAAAAAGAAGACAAGAGGAGATCAGAATAAGTGAGTTAAAAATAAGTAAACAACAAAATTAAACTGCAATATATTTACTGATTGATAGTTATTTTGAATATAAATGGATTAAATTATTCAATGAAAAATTAAGCAGTAGTCACACAGAAAACTAAATTCAACTATACATTGAATATAAACACTTCACATTTAAGGAAATAAATTAATGGATAGGGAAACCAAAAGAGTACAGAAGTAAATATATTTATATCATAACAAGAATAGTGCAAAATAAAAACATTAAATGTACAAAAATACTATTTAATATTAAAGGTATTGATTTTTTGAGATGTAGTAGTTATATATACACAGATAACTTCAAAAAACAAGATATATGATGCAAATATTATATATCTGAAGCAAGGCACAGTATGAAATATCACAATATTTCATATTTCAGTTCTAATGATTGAAATATCATTCAGAAATAAAATGAGTAAAGAACCATTGGTACTGAACTTCGTTTTGCATTAAATGGACTTAAAAAACATTTCTGAAGCATTTTATGAAACAACAGAATGTATATGCTTCTGAAACACTTACAGAGTATTTTTCAGGATAGGCCACAAAATAAGTGATAGCAAATTTATGATTAAACACTTCTAGTATAATTTCTGAATAAAATAATAATAAACTAGAAATTGATCGTCATAATTTTTGGAAAATTTGTAAATCTACTAGTAGCCCAATAACATATGGATGTGGCACACAGTTCTGAGAGGGATGTTTATCAAAAAAATCTGGTTAGAAATAAAAATTCTTGAATCTTAAGAAATCAGAAAAGAAGAAATGTAGGCAGAAATCAGAAAAATGAAATAAAGATTAAAACAAAAGAAACAGAAAATCACATACTACATTTAAAACAACAACCACAAAGAAAAACCTCTTGTGTCCATATCTTGGGGATCATTCCACTTATTATCAACTTATGTGGTCACATGTACATAGCTTTTGAGCTTTTCAACTCAGCTGATGAGATTAAACTAGATGTATTCTAATCATTGCAAATAAGGGAAACCATGGAACCTATATTTCTTTGGGTCTGGCTTACTTCACTTAATATGATATTTTCCAAGTCTTTCCATTTCCTAACAAATGAGGCGGTGTCATTCTTTCTGATGGAAGTATAGAATTCCATTATATATATTCTTGATCCATTCATCTACTGAGGGGCATCTGGATTGGTTCCATGTGGGTATATCTCCTATTTTCACTGTATTTTTTATTATCCCACATCTTGTATATACATTTACCTATTTGAGGAGGGAATGGGGATAACAAAATACTGAAACAAGGACACTGGATGGCCTATTGTAACAATTACACTCACAAGACACTGTTTGAAATAGGGAAGGGATAGTAAGGAAAAAACAAAGGACAGGATCACAACGCTAGACAAGAAACTTACTCATTAACTTACTCATGCAACTGTAACCCCTCTGTAAAACATGTTTAAAATAAAATAAAACTTAAAAAACATTAAGATAAATGCAGCATGATTTGATTTTTCAAAAAATTATCTGAAGTAGTCACTCATAAAAATAAGAGGGAAAATTGGAGTATTGTTGTTGCATGGTACAGAATTTCAGTCATTTAACATAAAAAGGATGTAGAGAAAAGCATTAGTCTTACAATTAGCAATATTCTGCCATAGATTAGTGGATAGAGCTCCTAGTAAAACCCACAAGTTAAAATAAAAATACTAAACAGGAGCTACACAGAGGATACATGAAAATAATAATAGATGGGTCAAATATGACCAAAGTATATCATATGTATGTATGAAAATATCAAAGTAAAACTTCTCATGCAATACAACTAATATGTATTAACAAAATATGATTAAAAATAAAAGCTATGGGCTGGGAAGGTGGCTCAGTGGTAGAGCGCTTGCCTTGCATGCATGAGGCTCTGGGTTCGATTCCTCAGCACCACATAAGCAAAAAAAAGAAAAAAGCTGGAAGTGATGCTGTGACTCAAGTGGTAGAGCGCTAGCCTTGAGCTAAAGAGCTGAGGGACAGTGCCTAGGCCCAGAGTTAAGGCCCCACGACCAGACCCAAAATATAAATGAATAAATATATAAATAAATAAATAAAATAAAAGCTAATATAGAAATAAGGTCACCTGAATGTTTTTCCCTTTGGGGATCAACCTCATCTTCTGTCTATATTACTTTTCAGATTTCCTTGCAAATGGACAATATAAAACTAATATCAAACTGAAGAAGAAATTAAAGGGATTTTTTTTTCTGTCTACTAAAATGGCATTAAAAGTTCAAAGTATATTGAGAGCATGACTGGAGCCATGTCAGAATGAAATAATTAAGCTTAATTTTCATATTGATACTCCTAATGTGAAAAGACACATACAGCAAGCGAGACAAGAGTACAGTAATTTCTGCTTTGCTGAACCATGAGGGACAGACACAAAGGTAGTGTGATTATTATTCATTAAGTACAACACTGAAAAAAAAAGTACTTGCAGTACATACCATTTTCCTGCTGGGGTCTGAACAATAGAATTTAATAATATCATCAGATCTCTGCTATGCCTAAAATGGCAGCCATAGATATGTAGCATGAAAATATAAGCCTGGGAGTAGGCTAATAAATGAAATCAGACACATTTTGTAATACACAGTACTAATTCTTGTATTGCTTTAAAGGGAATCATAAAGAATTTTATCCCTTTATATAACCATTTCTGTCTTGCTTCAGTTTTGCTGTTTTTTAAGTATGTTTTCCCTGACTTTGCTTTGTTAAGTGTATAATTTAAATGGACCAATACTTGAGATTAAGTAAATCATGGATTATTTTAAAATAAAGGAGCTGGTCTTGATCTTCCTACTCAAGGTTCAGGAGAAATGAATGAAATTGTCTCTATTGGAACAATTCAAAGATAGAAGATAACATGACTTTGCTATGAAATAGTCTTTGGCTACAAACAAAAAAAACCTACTCTCTGAATACTGCCTCTACTTTTTTAACAACTTAATCTACATACAACTTGGATACCACATTTAGTGAAATGTCTATCTATAACTCATGACTTATAAATGTCTTTTACTTTAGTTTTAAAACTTTCTATACATGTATCTATCTATCTATCTATCTATCTATCTATCTATCTATCTATCTATCTATCTATCTATCTATCTATCTATCTATCATCTACCTATTAGGAATAGAAATTATGTGTTTCCTGCAATTTTTTTGAGTTAGATTGGATCCTGTCTGTTAATAAAATTGTTTTTGGGAAACTAAGTACGTTATCATTGCTATGCTCCTGTGACATGTAAAAATGTTGCTTCCCATTATGAAAACAAAGCACTCAATAAAGCATGTGCTTACCACCTGCAAACTGATAATTGAACCATCTCTTTATAGTGTTCATGTAAAAGAAAAAAAAAACATGATGAATTTCCTTTACACTGTCCTCACCCACACGCCCTACTTCTTTCTCACCATTGTACTATAGCCATTGACAACACAGAAATGAATTACATCTGAAGATAAATGATTCTATTCATAATAGGGCATTATCAGGACAGCTGCACAACTTTGAGGTTCTATGTCCATACACAGATGGTCAGGCTAGAGGAAAGGGAGTATGCAGATTTCTAGTTTTGTGTTCTCCTGGCTTCTAGGCATGATTGACTAAGATACCTTAACAGCTGCAGTACTGCCAGTGTCTAGCTGGAATTCACTAATCCTTCCAAAGAAATGCTACTTAAACATTGGAGCTGTCATTCTTGGGGAAGTTCCAGAGCTCAAGCACAAGCCAACCAAAACTCTCAAAATCTTCTGCAGTGAATTTACTGATCTTTTAATTGTGCTATTTGCCATGTTTTGTATCATTCACTCAAATTAACCTAATAAATCTGATTTATGTGTTAATTTAAGTGAGTAAGTTTATGATTCACTTTGACTTTTCAATTGTGTCCTAGATCTGCAATTGAAAACCCCTCCTTAGAATGTTTTCAATCAGAAAACAAGACCTCATGCTGCCAGCCAGTTTTGCAAGGCAAGATCAGAGACAAGGAAAGTATTTCAGACAAATCACAGAGAACCCATGGCACATTTTGGCTGTTTCAAAAAATTAATTTTATGAGAGATAGAAGTATGGATAGCTTGAAAATACTAGCTGTTTTCATGATGAGAGAGACTTGCTTCAGGTCAGATCCATAAAGATGTGTGTTAATTAAATAGGGCAATCCACTGCCTTCTATACTTCATAAAAATACTTTCTTCTAACAATGTGAAGAATAGTGTACAGTTCGTAGATGGGGCTATATAATAGAACATGAATTTGAAGCACCTTTTTTTCTAAACACATAGGATTAGGAATTACTTTAAGTGTCATAAGTTTGAGAATAGTTAGAAAAAAATAGATAGGATTGACCATCAAATTCTAAAATTTAAAATGGAGAGATAAAAAATGTTCTTGGATAATTTTAATATGAAAATATTCAAGGTTTTTAAAGTCCAACATAAAATGCTTAAAGATAAAGCAGTATTTGGGAAGACACTAAGGCAAGGTGCATGAAACAGAAACATATTGAAACAGAAGTTTTAGGTTAATATAGAAGGGGTACATTGATCTTGTGAGTTTATATATGTTGCTCATATCACAGTTTCATTGGATCTTTGTTTTACAAAACTACAAACATCATGACCATCATCAAATTATGTCCAATGTGCAATAAGTTATTGAGAATTTTGATTTTTTTTCTGGTCCTGGGGCTTAAACTCTGGGTCTGGGCTCTGTCCCTGAGCTTATTTTGCTCAAGGTGAGCACTCTATCACTTGAGCCACAAGGACACTTCCACCTTTTTTGAGTAGTTTATAGAAGATAAGAGTCTCATAGAGTTTCCTGCCTGGGCTGGCCTTGAACCATGATCCTCAGATCTCAGCCTCCTGAGTAGCTAGGGTTACAGGTCTGAGCCTTTGGCACTCAGCTGTCTTATTTCTTTTTTAATTTTTACTGTAACAGTAATGTATGGAGATGTTATAGTTGCAAAAGTCAAATAATGAATACAAGGTGTCTACAACCATACCATCCTGAACGTGCTAGACCCCATCTGAACTCAGAAGCAATGTCAGCCCTCATTAGTACTTGGATGGGTATTGAGAATTTTGAAGCTTTCAGAAGCAATGTCAGGCAACGACCCGGCAGGGGCTGCTGGAGTCCCAGAGACAAGGGGCGGTCTGCAGATAACCCACACAGAAGCCGCCTGAGGTACCGGTGTCAGACCCGCCGATTGCGACGACCTGTTGGGGGCTGCCGGGGTCCCAGAGACACAGGGGGCTGCCTGCAGATCACCCATGCAGAAGCCACTTGAGGTACTGGTGTCAGACCTGCAGATTAACTCATGCAGAAGCTGCCTGAGGTGCCATACTCGCTGACTGCGATAAACGGAGAAACCCCCAAGCCCGGAACTCGGCCCCACGATGGGAGCCCCAGAGCTACACAGGACACCAAAGCAAAAGAACTACAAGAAACTGGTGCTGATACAGAGAGTGCAAACCCCAGTGCTCAGAACCTGTATGGAGGCCCAGCCCCCACCCTTTTCCAGGGGAGTGGACACTGTGGACCCGACAGCTTCGACAGAGGCAGACAGAAGAGAATCACATAGAGCCACCACCACCCAGCCCAGCCTGCAACCACCCCAAATGAACTCAGGTTGCAACAGCATCTGATGACCTACACCACACAGAAACAACTAGCTCCAGGGTGAGTACCCGACAGGGGACAGTGTATCCCTCAAGGGAGACAAAAGCTGGAGGGAATCCCCAGACCCTGACCCAGACTCCCTACCCCAATACCCGGACCACAGGACCCACTAAAACTGGGAACTGTTCAAGAGCTCCACCAGCCCGTGGAGAACATTCCGCTGGCCAGGCTAGAGCAAGAACACCCCTGGAAGAGAGCTTAAACACCCAAGCCAGGAACAGAGCCCCTAGCTCAGGACAAACAACAGTAGAAGAAATTTGAACTGTGTACCCCAGGCTCCATAATCTAGGTAGTGTACACAGCAGCACAGGCCCAACTGGCATGCCCCAGGTGGGGGGCCGGGACCAGGCCTAGGGATCCGACATCTGAACAACACAACCAACTCCTCCCAACTGAAGTCAAAAGCTGAGCATACGCCTCAGCAGAGGGGAGAAAAACTGGGAACTGCACCCCCGGGAAGCACGCCTGTGAAAACAAAAGACCTGGAGGCTCAGGACAAGAGAAGCCCAAACCCCACCAAAACCCAACGCATATACTCTAGGCTGGGAATTGGACAACACACGCTGCCAGCACCTGATAGTAGGCAGGAGCTCAGGCTGATAAGGTGGCTCAGCAGTAGAGTGATAGTCTTGGGTGCATGAGGCCCTAGATCTGATTTCTCAGCATCACATAAACAGAAAGGGTCAGAAGTGGTGCTGTGGCTCAAATGGTAAGGTGCCAGCCTTGAGCTGAAGAGCTGAGGGACAACACCCAAACCTAGAGTTCAAGCCCACAACCGGTCAAAAAAAACCCATCAGGAGCCCATAGCAGACTCCAGCATTTGGGAGAGTGCATTCAGAGCATCCCATCTTGCCAAGAGCACCCGTAGGAGAAAACACAAACAGTCTAGGCTGCTCAACCCTTCCAAAGGTGGGAATTGCCAGCAATCTACAGCAGAGAGCCGAGAATCCTATGTAGGTCAGACCAGCAGCTGGAGGTAGTCCCCCAACAGAACCCAGATCAGGCACAGACTCTCTCTACCAATACAGAATCAGCAACCAAGCAAAGACAGAAACACCAAAACAACATTGCAGATTAGTCTCCAATAATCCCCGAACACCCATGTGAAAATCACAGAGAAAAATTGCAAGGTTTATCAAAGACCAGGATAGCAAGCTATCCTCAATAGCCAGCAGCCACACAGGGGAGAGCCCCAGTGGGAGCAAAGCAGGAATGGAAGACAAAAGCTACATCCAAGGGATGATGGAGGCAATGACTCAAGAAATAAAGCGAGAAATAGACCAGAAATTGAAAGAGCACAAGGATGAACTATCAAAAGAGATACAGGATATCAAACAGGAGATGCATGCAAAACTAGAGGCAGCACAAACCTCAGTAAGAAGTGAGATAAATGCCAAATTAGAGGCAGTACATACCTCATTAAGAGGTGAGATCTGTACTTTGAGAGCCAACATCGAATCCATAAAGGAGTCCATTTCCTCGATGCAAACCACAATAGAAGCCACGGTTAATAGAGTGAATGAAATGGAATGTAGAGTGTCAGATACAGAAGACAGAATACACCAACTGGACCAAAAAGTGACAGATATGGAAAAGTCACTCAAATTAAGCCAAAGGGAAATTCAAGAACAGGCAGATAATGCTAAAAAATTTAACCTTCGCATAATCGGAGTGGACGAAGGTGAGGAATTTCAAAGCAAAGGAATGCAACACCTATTCAACAAGATAATCGGTGAAAATTTTCCCCACCTCAAAAAAGAACATCTTACCTACATAACAGAAGCATATAGAACATCCAACAAGCAAGATCCCAGGAGAAAAAACTTCTAGACACATTATAGTAAAAATGATAGATCTAAATAATAAGTAAACAATTTTGCATGCAGCAAAAATGAAGAAGGAGCTATACTACAATGGGAAAAAATTAGAATCACTGCAGATCTCTCCTCACAAACACTGAATGCAAGAAAGGCCTGGGAAAGTACCATACGAGCCGTGAGAGCCAATAACTGCCAATCCAGAATGATATACCCGGCAAAGTGAGCATTCACATTCGATGGAGAACTGAAAATTTTTAATAGCAAAGAAAAACTAAATGAATACATAAACATTAAGCCAGCATTACAAAGAATACTGGGGGGGGGACACAACCTGAAGAAAGCAACCAGGAACTGGGACCTGCACCCAGACAGGCATTAATCAAAGTCTGAGCAAGCACAGGAGGAAAACAAAGAAGAAAATCTTAGGAAAACGGAATGACAGGGACAACAATGCATCTCTCTATACTTCCTCTTAATATTAATGGGCTTAATTTGCCAATCAAAAAAAAAAGAACTGCAGACTAGATCAGAAAACATGACCCATCCATCTGTTGCCTTCAGGAGACCCACCTCTCAGCCAAACATACAAACAAATTCAGAGTAAAGGGTTGGAAAAGGATCTACCAATCAAATGTCCCCAGTAAGAAAGCAGGTGTAGCTATCCTGATATCTGACAAAATAAACTTTTCATTACAGTCAGTACAGAAAGACAAGGATAGACACTACATATTAATACAGGGAACAATCCAAGAGGAGGATATTACTGTTATCCAATTATGTTCCCCAAATATAGGTGCAGCCAGATATGTTAAACAAATACTCTCAAACTTACAGAATAAAATAGATCCCAATACGATAATACTAGGAGACTTTAACACACCACTCTCACCAAAGGATAGGTCTTCCAACCAGAGGATTGGCAAAGAAGCTACCGAAGAAAGTGTGGCCATTCTTCAAGCAGAACTTACTGACATCTACTGAGTTTTCGCCCTAAAACAACACAGTATACATTCTTCTCAGCAGCTCATGGAACTTTCTCCAAAATAGACCATATCATAGTTCATGCAAGGAACTTAAGCAAATACAAAGGGATCGACATAATCCCCTGTATCTTATCTGACCACAGTGGAATCAAGCAAGTTCTCAATAACAAAGCATACCGCAGAAATTTCTCTAATACATGGAAATTGAACAACACACTTCTTAGCAATGCCTGGGTAATGGAAGAGATCAGAGAAGAAATAAAACATTTCCTATAACTCAATGAAAATGAAAACACCTCACAAAGAAACCTGTGGGACACAGCAAAAGCAGTCCTGAGGGGCAAATTTATTGCCCTCAGTGCCCACATCAAGAAAATGGAGACAGACCAAGTAAATAATCTCATGTTGAAATTAAAACAGCTAGAAAAAAAAAGAAAAAAATGGAACCTAACGTTTCTAGACGAAGCCAGATAACCAAATTAAGAGCAGAAATGAACCAATTAGAAAATCAGAAACTTATAGCCAAAATTAACCAAACAAAAAGCTGGTTCTTTGAAAAAATAAATAAAATCGATGGACCATTCGCAAGATTAATTAAAAAAAGAATAGAGGAAACCCATATTAACAGGATTAGGGAAGCCATGGGAAAAATCATAACACGTACGCAAGATATCCAAACAATCCTAACGGTCTACTTTCAAAAGTTATACTCTCTAAAGGAAGAAAACCTGGCAGAAATGGAGCATTTTTAGAGAAATACAAGTTGCCCAAACTGAGCAAAGAAGAAGTAAACCAATTAAATAAGCCAATATCCTACTACAAGATACAGGAAGCTATCAACAGTCTTCCAACAAAAAAAAAGCCCAGGACCAGATGGATTCACAGAAGAATTCTATAAGAACTTTAAAGAAGAACTAATATCCATACTCCTCAAGCTCTTCAGAGAAACAGAGAAGGAGGGAGCTATCCCAAACTCATTCTACGAAACCAATATCACACGCATCCCCAAACCAGGCAAAGACCCAACCAAAAAAGAGAATTACAGGCCAATTTCCTTGATGAACACAGATGCAAAGATCCTTAACAAGATTCTAGCTAACAGAATCCAGAAACACATAAAAAAATTATACACTATGACCAGGTAGGCTTCATCCCAGTGATGCAGGGATGGTTTAACATACATAAGTCAATAAATGTAATCCAACACATCAACAGAGCCAAGGTGAAAAATCAAATGATTATCGCCACAAATGCAGAAAAGGCCTTTGATAAATTCAACATTCATTCATGCTAAAAGCTCTGGAGAAAATAGGAATAGAAGGAACATTTCTTAAAACAATAAAAGCCATTCATGACAGACCATTAGCCAATATTATACTTAATGGGGAAAAGGTACAACTAATTCTCCTAAAATCAGGAACAAGGCAAGGATGCCCACTGTCTCCACTCCTCTTCAATATAATCCTGGAACCCTTAGCCAGGGCAATAAGGCAAGAGAAAACATTAAAGGGATCCGCATAGGGAAAGAAGAAGTTAAACTATCCCTTTTTGCAAACGACATGATACTATACCTCCACGATCCCAAAAACTCCATCCCCAAACTCTTAGAAATCATAAGTCACTTCAGCAAAGTAGCAGGATACAAAAGAAACCCACAAAAATCAGTTGCCTTCCTATACACTGATAATGTACAGGAAGAGAGGGAAATAAAGGGAGCAACCTCATTCACAATAACCTCCCCAAAAATAAAATATTTAGGAATTAACCTAACCAAAGATGTAAAAGAACTATTTAATGAAAACTATAAAAAGTTAAAGAAAGAAATTGCAGAAGACACCAGGAAATGGAAAAACCTCCCATGCTCTTGGATCGCCAACTTAATATAGTGAAGATGGTAATATTGCCAAAATTAATATACAAATTCAATGCAATTCCTATTAAAATCCCAATGACGTACACCACTGAAATGCA
Source organism: Dipodomys ordii (assembly GCF_000151885.1). NCBI lineage: Eukaryota > Metazoa > Chordata > Mammalia > Rodentia > Heteromyidae > Dipodomys > Dipodomys ordii. Next base: position 2,561,894 of record NW_012267419.1, read on the forward strand.
GAAAACAGTCCAAAAATTCATATGGAACAACAAAAGACCTAGAATAGCCAAAACAATTCTAGGGAATAAAGACATCATGGGAGGGATATCCATGTCGAACTTCAAACTCTACTACAGAGCTATAATAACAAAGACAGCATGGTACTGGCACCAAAACAGACCCGAAGACCAATGGAACAGAATAGAAGATCAAGAAATAAATCCACAGGCCTACATCCAGCTGATATTCGACAAAGGAGCCAAAGACATACAGTGGAAGAAACACAGATTCTTCAACCACTGGTGCTGGGAAAACTGGGTGGCCACATGCAGAAAACTAAAAGTGGACCCCAGCCTATCACCATGAACCAACATCAACTCAAAATGGATTAAATTCCTTAACATTAAACCTCAATCTCTGAAACTACTGCAGGACAGAGTAGGAGAGACACTTGAACTAATAGGCACAGGAAAAGGACTTCCTGAACAGAGTCCCAGGGTCACAACAAATTGGAGAGAGACTCGACAAATGGGACTACCTTAAAATAAAAAGCTTCTACACAGCTAAAGTTATAGCAACCAAGCTAGAAAGACAACCAATTAATTGGCAAAAAATATTTACCAGCAATATATCATTCAAGGTGCTAACATCCTGTATATACAGGGAACTCAAGAAACTAATCCCTCCCAAACCTAACAAACCAATTACTAAATGGGCAAGGGAACTAAAGAGGGACTTCTCAGATGAAGAAATAAAAATGGCAAAGAAACACATGAGGAAATGTTCATCATCCCTGGCGGTGATTGAAATGCAAATAAAGACAACCCTGAGATACCACCTTACCCCAGTCAGAATGTCCCACATTCACAAATCAGCCAACAACAAATGCTGGAGGGGATGTGGAGAAAGAGGAACCCTATTACACTGCTGGTGGGAATGTACACTTATACAACCACTTTGGAAAGCAGTCTGGAGGGTCCTTAGAAAACTAAAGATTGACCTCCCTTATAACCCAATCATTCCACTTTTAGGCATCAACCCTGAACAACAGGAGCCAATATACAAGGACACGTGCACCTCCATGTTTATTGCAGCACTGTTCACAATAGCTAGGATATGGAAACAACCCAGATGCCCCACCACAGATGAATGGATCCAGAAATTGTGGTGTCTATACACAATGGAATATTATGCAGCCATTAGAAATGACAAAATAATGGCATTTGCAGGGAAATGGATGGAGCTAGAAAGAATCATGTTGAGCGAGGTAAGCCAAGAGCAAAGAGACAAACGGTCTCCCCGATAAGTGGATGCTAAATCTAAAATATTATGTGATATGACAAAATTAACAGGACTTAAGAAACAAAGAACTTCCACTCATCTGGTCAAACCACTACCAAATATCCCCATGCTGCTGATCACATGTATGGTGTATATGTGTACACCGTTATATATTATAGACCGTGATAGAAAATTTGCTCCAGGAAAGTTAGAATTAACTTATGACTTTAAATGAGCATCATTATTCCACAATACTGTGAAATTTAGGAAATTATGTAATCACTTAATCATAATTAAAAAAATAAAAGAACCTCTGGGAAGGTAGGGAGGGAACGGATGTTAGGGGGAGAACAATGGATGGCGTAACAATGCTCAATAGGAAGTGTACTCATTACCTTGCTCATTTAACTGTAACCCTCTGTATAGTATCTTTACAATAAAAATTAAAAAAAATCATATAGTACATAAAAAAAGAAGCAATGTCAGAAATTTTGGTACTGGAATATATTCTTAGTTTAGCAAAAAGAAATAAAAATGAAGCATATAGCCCTATAGAAAATATATTACTTCAGTATTAACTCCATATTTTAGGCAAGCTTTTATTTATGTTTCTCATTCCATGTAAAAAAGTCAGGTTTGGAGACAGGTTAAGAAAGTTCAGAGCAAATAATTTCAGCAGTCAGTGGGGAAAACATTATGTGAGTCTTCTCCTGTTTGTTGCTCCATTTTCAGGACAAATCTATTTCTTCTTTTTTTTTTTTTTTTGGGTCTGGTCATGGGGCCTGAACTCTGGGCCTGGGCGCTGTCCCTCAGCTCTTCAGCTCAAGGCTAGCGCTCTACCACTTGAGCCATGGCGCCACTTCCGCTTTTTTCTTTTTGCTTATGTGGTGCTGAGGAATTGAACCCAGGGCCTCTGGCATGCAAGGCAAGCGCTCTACCACTGAGCCACCTTCCCAGCCCCCAAATCTATTTCTTCTGAAACTGTTTTACTTTCATTTAGAGCAAAACAGTCATCTTTCACTATCTTAAAATAAATTAATGAAGTGGAGTTTGAGGGGTAGAATGGATATTTGAGCATAATTATGCTTTTTATTAAGATTACTATGAGGAATAAACAAGATGCTATAGACATTAGTTATCACAATTGCAAGCAATGAACAGATAAACTAATAGTTCTATTGTATTTATATTTAATTTGTATTTATCCCAACACCTGAAATGTTAAATTAATAATAAACTCTTAATTCAAAGGTCTGGCTTGAAATAATGTAGATAGGAAGAAATTTGTAAAGTGGACAAAAGTGCTTCTGAGGAACACTAATGTTTGGATAGATGACAAAGCTTTGTTGCAGGTAGAGTATGAGAGCACTTGTACGCTTTGCAACCATAAGCTTATTTTTGAATTCCTTGCACTTTGGGTTACATTCAGTTTCATGGCATGTGTTTTGCCGATTAAAAACTTGGATTCAACATTGCTTTGTCAATTGATAAATACTTCTTTTTAAAATAAATAGATCTTGAGGACCCAAATCGAAATAGCTCTTTGGATTTTTTTCAGGGGGCCTATTTCGAACAGCAGCCTCACACTTGACCTGGTCTCAGGGTCATTCAGTGTTACTGGGGAAACAGAAAAATCCAAGTATTACTACAAAGCTTGTTGGTCTGGCATTGCATTGAGGAAAAGCTGCTCACTCTGCTGCTACTGCCTCTGCTGCTGCAGTGAAATGTTACTAAGTGATACATTTTCTTTATGATGTTAATGAATGATCAAGATGGATATAGATTAGTTTCAAGGGTAGAGCTGCAGTTTATATCCTATTTTGCAGTTTGTAACCATGAACCATGCGATGTAATTTTAGAGCTAAGACCCTCACAAAAGTATGACTCTCTCGAGTATCTAAGTAAGTATTTGCTCCATTTCTTCTCTTTTCAAATAAATCAACTCTGACATTGGCATGTGGCCATCTTAAGAATAAACTTTCCACACTGTAAGAAAATCATATGAAAAGCTTAGGCATAATTTCAAAAGTATTTGTTAAAAATTTGTATATGGACCTCAGTCCCACTCCCCTTTTTTTGCCAGTCCTGGGCTTGAACTCAGGGCCTGGGTACTGTGTCTGAGCTTATATACTCAAATCTAGTCCTCTTCCACTTCTGGCTTTTTAGTGTTTAACTGGAAATAAGAGTCTCATGGACTTTCTTCCTTGCCAGGGCTGGTTTCAAATCTCAGCCTTCTGAGTAGCTTGCATTACAAGTGTGAGCCAGCAGCACCCAGCTCAGTCCTCACTTTCATACAGATTAAAGACTTTAGAGATATTGCTCTTCATTTGTTACAAGTCCTTAAGTTTGTATAGTTAATTGTCACATGTTTCTCTCTCCTACAATTCCCTTTCTCATATTTTTTTCCTATTAGTGTTTATAAGAAATGAAAAACAGTTTTGTTCCTCATGTGCTTGTCAATCATGTGTTATCATCAGAAGGAGGCCTCAGAAAATAGTAGAATGTCTTTACTAACAAGCAAGGATACTGTGTTGAAAAGGATATACAATTTGTTTTTTTAAAACCTAGGTGTGCCCCAAGAGGAGAATGTAAAGTGACTTTATGTGTAAGTATGTATGAAATTTTTAGGAAAACTAAAGAATTACAAAACATAAAACTATCTACTTTTAAAAAGAGGAAATAAAGTAATTAAATAATTTAATGTATTTAATAATTTAAATTTGATAATTAAAGTCATTTCCCCTAAGAGGTCTGCCAATATTAGAAAAAGACTTTTTTTTTTTTTGCTGTGAGACTGATTATACTGCCACTTGCTAATATTTTGCAAGGCAGATAGTAGGTCTTTTGTTATAATATTTTCAAGCAAAGAAATGGTTAACGCTTCACATAGCAAGATGTTTCCCTAGCTGGGGATTCAAGACAGGGAAAGATTCTTAAAGTTCATGAACGCTTGTCATATGTCCTAAGGGCAAAGCAAGGGTAAATGTCAACAGGGCCCAGCAATATAGTATTCCAAGCAAAAATTCATTTGAAGTTCAGATGTTATAAAATAGCAGAATTTTTGTCTTTACACATCAAAAGCCTTGGAATTGATTTGAATGATTGAGAAAAGAAAGAGAAGAGGAAAAGAGGTAGGAAGAAAGAGGTGGATAAGATGAAAGGCCAGGTACATCTGCTCACAAAGAAACTGATAGGGTGAGCAATATAAAAAAGGGGAAAAATGATTAAGAGAATATCCAATTATATTTCCAGCTGAAGAGATGCATATAATTTCGGCAACTTCTTCCTGATGAGGAAACATTTTCTACCTGATACAAGTATAGAGAACTAGAGAGTAAAAAGACTATAAAATATTTTACCTTTTTAATTATTCAATAACACAAAGGATGAAGAAAGTATGAAAATGGGCTTTTATATTTCTTCTGTTCTGAGATACCAGCCTTCTTATTTCACATTTCTTCTTTAAAGAACAGATAAATTGCAAAAGCTTATAAGGGGACAGAAACAGATCAGTCTAAAGTGGCTAGAATACCAACTCACTTGAACCTTTGCTCTAATATTGAATGTAACCCAGCAATCCACCCTGTAGACTTTCTCTGGTACAACAAAGGTCAGGGTTTCCTTTTTATTTTTGTTGGTATTATTTTAAGTTGAGAAAGAGAAAATAGATTAAATGAGAAAAAGTGAGCTTGAGAGTCAAAAACCCTGCACTCTCTGTTACAGGAAGAACAAAATAGGATCAATCTAAAAGTTAGAATATTAAAATTAGTTTAGATATAAGAAAATCATGCAATTGGACCATAAACCAAATGAAAAGGACTTGAATTAAATTTCTATAATATCTCTGGCATTCGGTTTTCTTTTCTGCTAAATGGGGCATATATATAGCTAACAAGTAACCAGAATTGCCAAATTTTAGCTATTATTCTTGCCTACAGGTTTCTACACAACAAATGCATAAAATATTAATATGCCTTGTCTCTGGCTATAATTCAGAAGACCTGGTTAATATCTAACCAAGAAACACAATACTGCTAGATCTATGTCACATTACAGATATACAGAAAAATATACCTGAATTTGGTGAAGGATGGATGATACAGAGCTAGGTGGAAATAGGTTAGGGGGAAAAGTCTATACAATTCTGAATCTCTTGAGAAACTGAGAAATGACAGAGACCCACTGGTTCTTGTTATCTAGTGTTGGTTGTGCTGAGATTTGATGGTATTGCAGCTGCATGTTATTTGCAATTTAGAATTATGTGCAACTTTAATGTTTTCTGTAGTTTTCACAGCGTACAATTTAAGAACCTAAAAAATAAATGTGGATGCTAGACTCTTTGGAAAGTTTAAGAATTTATTGAAAAGCTAGAAAACTTTTGGAGGATAATTTCAAACCAAATGGGTTGATTCTGATTTCTCTCAAAAATGGATTAAGAAATTTTGCCTCACTGTGTATTTTCTATACTGTAAATAGAAATTACTCCACCTCATACTTCATAAGGAAAGTAAATTTGTTTTGCAATGAGAATTTTAAAAAATGATAAATAAGGAAAATAAACCTCTCAACTTTTCTTCCTTTATTTTTGATGATATTTAAATTTAAACTCAGTTTCTTAATACCTGCCACTTGTACCACACCTCTGACCAGTCCTTTTAGCTTTTACATTAATTTTTAGACAGTTTTGCATCCCTATGCCCACCTTGACTGCTATCCTCTTACCTCTTCTAACAACTAGCTAGGGCCACAGATGTAAGCCTCCATAGTTGATTTATTGAATTATTAACATTTTGTCTGTACTGATCTCAACCATGATGCTTTCAATCTCCCATGTAGCTAGAATTACAGATGTTAAGTTGTTCACACCCAATCACCTTTCAGCTTTTCCATGTTACAAAATATAATCAGAAATTACAGTTTGTCATGGAAGTGAGGAAACTGAGTCTAAATAATGTCACAGGCATCCTGGCACCTAGCCAGGTGATGGGGGATGTTGTTTTCACAGCCATCCTGGCAAAGATCCAAGGCCTAGAAGTAAGACAAGTCATCCTTTGAATTTCAGATACTTGGCTCAATGGGTAGAGCCAGGAAGGCCCAGCTTGGGGGAATAAGTAGATACATTTTGTTGTTTAGCCACTAGGAACCCTGTTCCTCTGCTTTGCTGAGGCTTGGTCTCCACTCAAACATGGGGCTGTTGTCTTTAAAAGCTTGGTGCAAGCTGTTCTGGGCTGCAAGTCTTTGTAACAATTGGCCACCTGCAGACCATTAGCTCTCCAATAGACTCCAAAATCTGACCTCTCAAAATGTGGCTTCTCTATTTTCTCATGACTGGATTTCTATATGATTTAAAGTACAACAGGATGTAAATAGTAGTCAAAACAAGTAAACTAATAATGATAGACTCTGATGTTTCTTTGTAATTTGTTATTTCCTGGAACTATTTAGCTAGAAAAAATTCCTGAGTTATTTTGCTGGGATTTTGTACCTTTTTAAAAAAATCTAATAAGAGAGATGGATAAATAGGAAGATGGGGAAAAGGACACACACATACAACACACACACACACACACACACATATTCTGGTCTGGCACTGGTGGCTCACTACTGTAATCCTAACTACTCAGGAAGCTGAGAACTGAGCATCACGGTTCAAAGCCAGCCCAGGCGGGAAAGTCTGTGAAACTCTTATCTCCAATAAACCACCAAAAAATGTAAGTGGCACTGTGGCTCAAATAGTAGAGCACTTGCCTTGAGCTGAAGAGCTGAGGGACAGCACCCAGACCCAGAGTTCAAGCCCCCTGACCTGGAAATAAATAAATAAACATATCTATCTATCTATCTATATCTATCTATCTATCTATCTATCTATCTATCTATCTATCTATATGTATATATTCTGGATCCATCCAGTGTAATTATCCTGATAATTCTTTACATTTATTTGTAAGATGGTAATCTAATTTAGTGGTAATGACTTTAGTACTGGTGTCAGATATCCTGCATTTGATTTCCAGCACTGAATGGGAAAAAAAATTATTTAAATTTCTTTCTGGCACACAAGCCACATTTAATAAATTATGACATTTTAAAATGCCTGTTTCTTGTGTTTACTATTTATTGCTAACTAGATATATAAACCCAATAAGTGCAAGGAGATATAGACTGTATATGAATCAGCCATTGGAAAAAGAGTTCCAGGCAAAGGCAATAGTGAAAGATAAACGAAAATTTGGGCAAGTGTAGGTGGGATATCTAATCAGTTAAGATTATGCAGCAGCTATTCTGAATGGAAGTGACAGCCACTAAAAGCCTCTGAGCAGCATGAGCACCTCCTTGTTTGTAGGGCAGGCTTTGATCTCCCAAGTCTTTATGCATGGGCAGGTCTCCCACTGTTATTAGAAAGTACTGGAGTGTCTTTAGTTAGTCCCTTAAGATGTATTTCCCCTTCTTAACAACCTTTAATGGAAACTACAACAAAATTTCACAAGAAAGCCAATTCCTGTGAGGTATTTAGTACCTGGAGGTTTGAAGAGTTGAGAAAAGGTTCAGCTAAAATCCAAAGTTTTGAGCTTTGCCCTTCACTTGAATTCTGTCAGCTCATCAAAGCCAGGTCAGACTACTACTCAACTTTAACAATCCTGCAAGTGTAGCAGTCTCTTTGACTTCGAGAAAACTTGAAATATCACTAGTGAGGTTCAGTAGTCTTTGTAATTAACTGCATTTTTGAATTGCTCCTTTGTTACTCCAAGTCATTTCTGCTGCCCAGAATCTCCTGATATTGCCCTGAAGTTTGTGTACTTTCCAACTACAGGGAATTCCAGTCACAAAAGCTGTAATAGTTGTAATGCCTCTCTAGATTTTGGCAATATGTGTAGCAATGTTGTTGATATTATAAGATCAACATTGTGGGGGCTGGAAAGTGGCTCAGTGTTAAAAAGCTTTCCTTGCATGCATGAGGCCCTGGGTTTGATTCCTCAGCACCACACAAGCAGAAAAAGCTGGAAGTGGTGTTGTGGCTCAAATGGTAGAGTGCTAGCCTTGAGCAGAAGAGCTGAGGGACAGTGCCCAGGCCGAGTTCAAGCCCACAACCGACCTCCCCCCCAAAAAAAAATTAACATTGTGGACAAAGGTTACAATATAACTTAAATTTGACCTTTAATTTATTATTAGTGATTTGAAAGCTATATCTCAACTTAAAATTAGATCTTTACACTAATGAACAGTTTCAAAGAGAAAAAATGAAACAAGGTTGCTAGGACAAGATATTCATTTCTCTTTGTTGTCATCTACTGCAGGACTTTAAAAGTGTGATTTGATAATTGAAATATTGCCATAATAAGGAAGATTTTGTCATCCAGTTGATTTGGTATATGGTCTGAACTAAAGAAATGTGTTCAGTGTATTTGATGAAGCTTTGATTTTGTTTTCAGAAATCATTTGATTACTCTTTGATTTGAATTGGATTGTTTTGAAGACAACATTCACTTGAAGTACATATCCCTGTGGACATGTTTCTTTAAAGTTTCCTTTCCAGAGGTGCATCTGGATGAATTACAAAATTACTTTTCAATACTAACATGTTGGCATGAAAAAAATAGTGATAGAGATCAAGACTCTGAGAAAATAGAACAGAGAAGCAGAGTGAAAGTGAACAAAGTGTGACTATGACAGCGTCATTAATATAATTGATTCATTTGTTCTCTCATCCAAGTTCCACAGGGCATATGGTATGCACAATGCACTATGGAAGAAAGCAATGAATAACGAATGAGTTTCAATCACAGTCAGTCATTGTCATATAGTTAATAAGTACACCAACTCTAAGATGTAGCCATCACTTTCTACATGTGTAATCTTAGAAAACTTATTGGAGCCCTTTGAGATTCAGTTTAATTTACTATAGAATGGAAATCATAAAAACAATTATCTTTCAAGATTGTTGCAATCCATAGGAAGTCCACAACTTTGAATTTATTGCTATCATGATTTTATTAATAATTAAGAATCAGCCGGGTGACGGTGACTCACACCTGTAATCCTAACTACTCAGGAGGCTGAGATCTGAGGATCCAGTTTCAAAGCAACCCTGGGCAGGAAAGTCCGTGAGACCCTTATCTCCAATAAACCACTAGAAAACCGGAAGTGGCACTGAAGCTCAAGTGGTAGAGCGCTCACCTTGAGCTGAAGAGCACATCTACAGCACCCAGGCCCAGAGTTCAAGCTCCACAACTGACAAAAAAAATTAAGAATCAGTAGCCAGGCACACACACAACATAATTTCAGTGTATATATGTGTATATATATATATATATATATATATATGTATATATAGAAAACTAGCATTATATACATAGTGATATATACATCACTATATATATATATATATATATATATATATATATATATATATATATATATATATATATATATATATATGTATCGCACTCTAGAGGAGGTGACAGGAATATCCAAGGCTACAATGGGCTTTATTTTGAGTGACATGTTAGCATGGGAAACATGGTGGGACATACAAACAAAACATAACAAAACAAAACATATTAGAAGAACAAACCAAAGACATAACAAAGCAGTTAACATTAATTCTAGAGCCACAGTGTCTCTGAATATTAGCTCTGCCACTTACTGCTATGGTACGTAAAATATCTCTTAGTGTTTTAGTTTTCATCTGATGTAATCATTATGACAATTAAGTGGATAGATGAAGTCATAGTGCTTTAAACTGCCTTATGAATTGTAAGCACTCACTAAATGGTAGTTATAATTATTATGTTATATATTTCCTCCTATTTTTAATTGAACTATTCAAGTAAAAATAAGATTACCTCCTAACCAACAACCACCATGGAAACACTCAAAAACACACACACACACACACACACACACACACACACACACCATATATTGTAATAGGGCTTATAAAACCTCAGGGTTTTAGAGTTTACTCTTAGCTTCTGTAGTGACTGCACCCCCCAATAGTGAGACTAGTTCCTTATAGTTTGACATTTAAAGATACATGTAGCCATTGTTCCATTTCTGTTTCTAGGTAACAATCATAGTAACTGGTCAAAGAAACATCATGTTAGTGTGTCATGTTGCCCCTTCAATGCCTTCTTACAGCACTGTCTAGGTTTCTGTAAATTCACACTTGGCTTGTACCTGCAGGAAAGAATCGTTAGGGACTTTCCACCCTTGAGCAAATGAGGAGGTGGGTTTTCTGCTTTAAAAAGGGCCATGAGGTCAGGCTTGGTACTACACTTTTTGGGCACCTGACTGCCCAGTATAGTCCTGGCTGGTAATAAACTTTTTTTTTGGTTAGTCATTGGACTTGAACTTTTGGCCTGGGCACTGTCCCTTCAGCTCACCAGGTCAAGGCTAGTGCTCTACTATTTGAGCCACAGTGCCACTTTTGGTTTTCTTGTGGTTAGTTGGAGATAAGCCTCATGGACTTTCCTGTCTGGACTGGCTTTGAATCATGATCCTCAGATCTCAGTCTCCTGAGTAGCTAGGATTACAAGCATGAGCCATGGGCGTCCGGCTTGGTAATAGACTGTCTATTGGCTGTACTCTGTCTCTGTGGTCTCCTGTTGTTCTTCCTCACAACATATGTGATCTTATTTGGAAATAGGTTCTTTGTGCATATAATTTAAATTAAAATTTAAAATTGAGATCATACTTTCTTTAGAGGAAGCCCTAAATCTAATTACTAATGTCTTTATAAAAGAAAAATTAAACAAAACAAAACAAAACAACAACAAAACATGGGCTGGGAAGTTGGTCAGTGGTAGAGTTCTTGCCTCACATGCATGAGGCTCTGGGTTCAATTTCTCAGCACTACATAAGCAGAAAAAAGTGGGAAGTAGCACTGTGGCTCAAGTGGTACAGCCCTAGTCTTGAGCTGAAGAGCTGAGGGACAGTGCCCAGGCCCAGAGTTCAGCCCCCACAACAGGCAAAAAAAATGAGAATTGAGACAGGAAAGAAAAATAAGGGAAGGCAGATAGTATAGGTAAGCTACTACAAATCAAGGAATGCCATGAACCAGTAGACAGTGAAACAAGCAAGGAAGAATCCTCCCCTAGGGCTTTCAGAGGGATTGTAGAACTGGTGGCACCCTGTCATTTCTGTATTTTGATGTCCAGAACTATAAGAAGAATTCTTACTGCTTCAACACACAAAATTTTTGTCTAGTTAGTTATTGAAGCCCTAGTAAACTAATAGGCCTCTCATTATTTACAGTGTAAAAAAAATCCTAAGTATTCCCATCTTCTGTTTTGTGAAAACACCTTTAAATATTGGGAAATGGGCAACATGTTACATACGATTTTTCATTTTATAGGTCTGATTTAGTTATATTCCATTTTCTTCCTGATAAAAATATTTGGAAGTCTGTGTTGCTGCATACAAATTTGATTAATCTACTTATATTTAACTAATGTTAATGAATGACTTAGGTGTTATATATTGCTCAGGCAGCAATGTCATTTTCTTTATTTTGAAGGAACTCCCACTCCAACAACTTGAGTTAGTGGCATTTTAGCAACATCCCACAAAAGGTGATGAGAAATTGCAAAATATTTGTCTTGGGGTTCTATGGGATCCTATAGATGTGTGTGTGTGTGTGTGTGTGTGTGTGTGTGTGTGTGTGTATACATATTACTGTCCCCTTGACAAACCTGCAGGGTGATATCTGAGAATATGTATTTTTTTACAGCCTATCATCAGTTACTGAACTGACATTTTGGAATTGCTGATTTGGTCCAACTCCATTCTCTATGCAGTAATACATCTATAGTATTTCTGTCAAGTGTTTTCTTGTCTCTGTTTGAAAATTTCTACGTGACAGAATCTTGCCCTTTGTTAGTCAGTTGGTTCCACTGTTAACACAAAGTATTACAAAGATTTTATAAGTATTTTTCTGTAACGTAGATCCTCTTAGGTTCTATTTACCAGCTAAAGTTCTGCATTATGGAAAAATGATGAATAGTTCCTAAATAGTTGTCCCTTAGCACTTGTAAGTCTATTCATTTTCTGATCTAAGTTATACATCCTTCAAATGTTATTTATTAGATATTTATTTTCAGGCAATGTATATTCTTGGTCAATTCCCCTTTGTCTATTCATTATTTGAATCTTTTATTAGATCTCCATAATTGATTGTGACACTTTGAACAATGAAAATTCCAATATGTCCATGCTAGTGGCTTACTTGTTTATGATAGCCTTGTCAACCTGTTAGCTTACTTCTTGCTTAAAGTCAAAACTTTCAAGTGCTTTTTCAAAAATATTCTTTAGAGCCAGATTCTAGTGGCTCATGTCTTGTAATCCTAGGTACTTAAGGGACTGAGATCTGTGGATCAAAGTTCAAAGCCAGCTCAGGCAGGGAAGTCCTAGAGACTCCTACCTATCTCCACTAACCTACCAAAAAAAAAGCAAGTAGTGGAGCTGTGGCTTTAGTGGTAGAGCACTAGCTTTGACAAAAAAACCCTCAAGAACAGCACCCAGGTTCACACACACATTTTTTATAAATTAAAGATCTCTCAATCCATTCCTTCTCAGTTCATTCAATAAAGCAAAACATAATTTTTATTAACATAAAATTACTATACAAAATAATGGAGCTCATTATAGTTGTTTTCATGTATGGATATAACATACATTGTATAGTTTGATCATATTCACTCTCCCTATTAATTTCTTCTTGTCCTCTTTCCAAATACCTCCCTTTCTATTCCCATGGCCTTTTCAATCTAGATTGTACATATGAGATAAAACATGTGATATCTATCATTCTCAGTCTGGTTTATTTAGTTTAACACGAAGAACTGCACTTCTAGCCAATTTCCCATTCTTTTAATATCTGATTGAAAGTCCCTTTACATATCTCTCATTGTTGTCATCATTCAAGTCTAGAATAGTGGAATTTGGTATTGAAAATCAGTCTGCAGTACATTTACTTTTGATATATTTTGAATATGAAAATACAATGATTTTCTAATTAAGATAGATAAAGAAAAGTATAACATGAGATTTAGAAAATAGACCCTAAAGTTAGATCAAATGACAAATTCCAATATTGATATTTATTATCTCCATTGCCTTTGAAAATTTTATGCTCTGAGCTCAGCTTTTTTATCTCTAAAATGAAAACCATAACATGCTTAATTAATAGTGGTATTACAAGTTTATTTGTTATATTCATAACAAATTGAACATTATAAGTAGAAAAGTCATGAATCAATTCTATCAACAAAGATTTATTGACTTGATTTATTGAATATTTTTCAGTGCTTATTCTAAGACATTTTTGCGACAGGACTTGAATTCAAGGCCTGGGTCCCTTAGCTTTTTCATCAAGGCTGGTCTTCTATCATTTGAGCCATCTCCACTTTCAGCATTTTGATGGTTCACTGGAAATAAGAATTTTATGGATTTATCTTCATGAGTTGGCTTTGAGCTACCATCCTCATACCTCAGCCTCCTGAGTAGCTAGGATTACAGGTGTGAGCCACCAGGACTTGCATTACCCTAATTCTTAACTAATGGTAAGTGTATACCAGTGAAGAAGCCATAGCAAGACTTTTCATAAAACATTCAAAGTGCAACAATAAGTCAGTAAATATATTAACAAAAATAAATATGTCATAAATACACAATAAATAATTTCACACTGTATCCTATTTTATTAAAAATAGATCAAAGGAAGAATAATGTGGGAGGGGTGAATGTAAGTAGATCAAAGTACATGCTTGTATAGAAGTATCACACAAGTTTTATGAGTGAAACTGTTTATACAGTTAATATATATCAATAGAATAATAATAATTGCTAATAAAATAACCATTCAAAAATAAAATAGGCCAAAGTGATAGATATTAGCAAATTATTTTTACTAGGATCTGAATGAGAAAAGGAAACAAGTGTCATCAATAATTGATAGAATAATGCTTCTCAGGGAAAGAAGAGAAAATTAAGGTCCTTGAAGAAAAAACAGAATTGAATAGTAGAGGTTCATAATTAAAGTCAGTGATGCTGGAGCATCTTGAACATGGCAGAGAATAATGTAATGTAATGAGAGTGTTACACAGGGCTAGGTCATTTATGAAATTTTATGCTATGTTATGTTTGGGATTATATTTTGAAGTGCAATAGAAAGCCACTAGAAACTTCTATTATTGTTTAAAGTTGAATCTGTTGTGTGGATAGCAGATTGTAGATAGCAAAACTAGAAGCAGCAAAACCAAATAGTATGGAAATCAGTAGAAAATTGCTTGAAATAGGGGAATCTGAGTGAGTAATAGATTCAGAATTATCAACTATATGTGATAGAATTGCTAATAAAGTGAATGTGAGAGATGAAAATTAAATAAGAATTATTTCAATTAATGAGTTTAATTAATATTAAACAGTATTACTAACATATGTCTTCATATTTGGAATTCAATGGTGGAGAAGTTTTGTATGTGGATAACATTTTAATCCTATTTTAGTCTGAATTATTTTATTCTTCTGAAGCTTTTAATTATTCTAAATGAGTCCAATTCCCTGCTATATTTATCTGATGGTGTAAGACTACTGTAAGTCTTCTAGAAAACTCTTTCCAACAACAGGTGTAGGCATCAGTAAGAGTCCAAGGTAAGGTTTCTACTAGACTATGGTAGTAATTTCTTTAAAATTAATGTGTAATTTATGCAGTGAGGATGGGAGAAAGAGATATTGGAGTGTGTGGGGTGTGTGTGTGTGTGTGCGTGTGTGTGTGTGTGTGTGTGTGTACATGTGTGTTCATGCACATGAGAAAAAGAATTCGAGGAGAGAGAGAAAGAGACAGCAAAATAGAAAGATCTTACATCCTTTCCTATCACACTCTATTTTACACATAATTATTTTTTACCTTGTAGATCTTCAGATTTACCTTATTGTTTGAAATTGTTGTATTAATAAATCTTTAAATATAATATTTTCATTTTATTGTAAAGATGCTATACAGAGGAGTTACAGTTACATGAATAAGGTAATGAGTACATTTCTTGTCAAGCATTGGGGTTACAGTTACATGAATAAGGTAATGAGTACATTTCTTGTCAAGCATTGTTACCCCCTCCTTTGTTTTTCTCCTACTATCCAATATTCTAAAGTGGTGTGAAGTTTTAAAAAATCCAATATAGAGCCTCCCTGAGATTTGAGAGTCTAGCTTTAAGAACCATATAACTTGTGGAGGAGATGGGGAAAAACAAGTCGTTTAAGGATTCAGGTGGACCTGCTGCAACAATGAGAAGTACAAATTGTCATTTCAAAAAGCTTTACAATGTCGGTGGGGGGGAGGGAGGGAAGGATGGTGGGGAGGGGGGAGCCTGGGAAGGGAGGTGAAGGGTAAACAAAGGAGGAGGCTGCAATGATTGGTAAGAAATGTATGCATTATCCTGCCCATGTAATTATAACCCCTCTGTACAGTATGTTCACAAATAAAATAAAATAAATTGCCCATGTATTTGAGAACATAGATTGTTATTAGCTTTTAGCTAGTATATATTTAATACATATTATGAATAAAAAAAAGAACCACTTAGCATTAAGAAGTTTTTTTAAACACAAAGCTATTTCCTTGAGCCTTCTGGTGGTACACTCTTAGAGAGACAGGTCAGTGTGCCTCCTTGGATGACACACATTTCCATATAGGCTAGTTTTTACGTTTACACTTTAATTACAAGTGAACTGTAACTTAAATTTACATTCGTTTTGTCAATTTTAACTTTACCCAGTGGCAGCATAGGTTATGTCAGAGACCTGGGGGTCTTCATTCAGCACCACACAAACCCAGAAGCAGTAACTGAGTAAAACATGGTTTTTACAATCCTCTGTATCATGGTCAAGCCCAGACTGAAGTGTTCAACTGTGTGTACCCTGAACATAGCAGGTTTCACAGACATTGTTTACTGGTAATCGTGAATTATTTCTTCAGATCTGGCTTACTGGTTTGTTTTTAAGTCAAGTGGCACACTTCAGTGGATGATATGGCAGAGCCATGGCTTATGGGGCAGTCTACATTTGAGTTATTATTGTCTTATATTACTGTCTTTCTTTTGCCTTCTTTAATGGAGTAGCTGTTGTTGAACGTACACAGGATAATGGCTATTATTTATCTAGCAACTTTCATCTTCACTGTGCATTACAAATACTAACACCTTAATCATCAGGAGAAAAGTATTATATAAGGCCTAGAGCAAATATCCACCCCTTGTATTTCCAAATGAATTGCATATGTTCATGAAATACAATCAATGGATCATCAGTATTAGTTGGAGGTGTATTACACAAAATGATCCACTAGCATGGGAGTTAATGAGAGATGGGCACAGGTTCAGTTTGCAGTACATTACCAGAACCCCTGCAGGGGAGACATTTATGAACCA
Source organism: Dipodomys ordii (assembly GCF_000151885.1). NCBI lineage: Eukaryota > Metazoa > Chordata > Mammalia > Rodentia > Heteromyidae > Dipodomys > Dipodomys ordii. The sequence goes on from NW_012267419.1 coordinate 2,578,580, forward strand.
ATCTTCAGCTTCTTTCTTTCAGAGGAATTCCCTTAATAATGACTGACATTACCTCACAGCCTTTAAATTGGTCCAGCTGGAACTGTGCACAGTTCTCAGGTATGGTGGATTGCTTTACTTTACTCCATCTGTCAATGCTAAAATGATAAAATCAGCAATAAAGTAGTACCATTGCCTGTATCATGTCCAGGTCTCATTGTTTCTTGTCTTATTCTCTCTACTATTCCCTTGCATTACACCTTCGACAATCCCCACTCCACAAATACAAAAGAGTTTCAGGATCTGAAAGAAATGAACTGACAAGTACAATAACTTTTCATCTCTTTCTAGACATCTCCAGGGGCATTTTAAGTGTCCTATTGTTATACAGAAGATTCTCTAATTGCTTTGTCTCTTTCACTTTGTTGCTGTGAGGTGGAAAGGAGCTATTGTTCAAGAGTTTAAGGGAAGTTAGAAAAGGTTCAAAGTGAGAGCAAGTCGGTAACATACAATTACATAAAATCTAAATTCACTTGACTCCTGTGTTGAAGTTGATGATAAGCCAAAACATGGTTTAGATCATTGTACTTGAAACACCTCAGCTGACTCACTTTTCAGATTAGGGAATATTTCATCTTCTGACAGTAAGTCATAAAATAAGGGAGAAGAATCCTGGAAAAGGGCTTTCTTTTGAAGTTTGATCTACACTAAACAATTTTCATATTTTAAACAAATTATTTCAGAATATTTATTGGACATTCTAGATAGCCAAATAATTTGTTTAATGTTTAATTATACTGTGACATCATCTAAAATATGTTGTGCTTTTCCATTATTATCTCTCATGTAAATTGTAACTGTGTTCTTGAAAACAATAAAATGAACACATAATCATAAAGTATTATGTCAAATATTATTTATAGCATAAAATGAAGCAAAATCAACATATAAATTTCAGAATTATGAGCCTTATTTCTGTATGAAGGCAATATGAAAAATGATTAGAAACCACAACATTTTAGTACTTTCATTTAATATGCTAAAAACACTTTTTCCTATGTAGGAGTTTAATGTTTGAGGGATTTATTACTTCAATAGTCTTTCATTGAGCAATAAGTTCAAAACCTGAAGTTTGGGGTATAGTGTTCTGATATGAATTCTCCATTTCTATTGGTAGACTAGACTTTAAAGCTCTTTTTGGATTAAGGCACATTAGCTGATATGTGAGACTTTCACTTAGACAACACTGTTTATGTAATGAAAATGAAGCAGTTGGATAAGCTAGAGACCCACAAAGAAATGTTGGAAACCCGATGAAGGAAAATTTGAAATTCTCTTTCATTTATTTTCATCACAAATAAAAAAACAGCTGATACTATGTCATGTAGTGTTTCCAAATATTATTTATAAGCCAAATATTTCATCAGTTTTCTTTAAATCTACCAAGAGAACTCCTAGAGAAAGCAAGCCTGGAGATAACAATAGAATTGTTCTGCTGCCTAGCAAGCCAATGTTTATACGTCCAAATTCAAAGAGATTGAGCTCTGCAGGTTTCACAAACACTTCAAAAGAATAGTGCTACTGTTTGGAGCTCATTGCAAAAGTTTACAATTGGACTGAATGAAGAGTTGTAGGAAAGACAAAAGATATGTTTTATTTTGTCTATGAAATAATTGTGCTTCAATTCAGTAATTTTGGAGCTATAAGAAAATTGCTTCTACAGCAATGTTTCTTTATGAACATTATTGTATTATCATATAAACCTGCTTATGCATACATCTGGATGATATTGTAGTTTTGCTGGAGTGAGAACTTCAAGAAAGGGAGTTTGCAAGCAAATATGAATATGTATATGAGGTAAAAATATCAATGAAATTTTAAATTTCAATGTAAGCATTACTTCAGCTTCAGTAATATGATGCCTGCTTATTCATTGTTTCCATTTCTAGCAAATTACATATTGAGGTGATTTAATTAAATACATTTTAAGGCAATTTAGTGATTTCTATCTTCCTACAGGGAGCTAATGAAGGTAAAAAAATCTTTATGCATTACAACAACCTTTGACTACTTTTTGCATTTACTTTGCTAGATATTTAGGAATGGTTTTAAGCCTGTATAAGTTTGGATATACTCTATGTAATAAACTTTTTATTGTGAAAATACCATACAAAGGGGTTACAATTACACGGGCAACATAATGAGTACATTTCTTATCAAGCATTTTTGCCTCCTCCTTTGTTTCCCCTTCTCATCACTTTTTACACTCCCCCCGTCCCTCCCCCCATCCCCTCCAATCCCCCGCTCCTGTCCCCTCCCCCCCCACGCTCTAATGTTGCAAAGTTTGTTTTTCCACATAACGTCTTGCACATCTCATTGTTAAAACAGGTCCACCTCTATCCCTATTTAAACAATTTGTTTTTTTCCCTTCCCTTCCACAAATTATAATAACATCAAATACAGTGAAAACAGGGGTTATATCTTGGGGGAGGGACATACAAAGCAACAAAGAAATCATCTTATAAATATGATAGAAACAATCGCAAGAAAGAACAAAAAACATTTGAGTCCCTATAGACTTTTCAACCAAATTCCATAATCACCAAGTGTTTATTGAATGTTTCGCCAACTCTGAAAATATTAAGGTGTAACAATATACAAAGCAGCATACTTATGATAGGACGTATGTTAAGCATGGGAAATAATCAGAAGCCAAGTAACTACTGAAATATTTGACGCCAAACTGCTAACTTAGCTCAAAATAAAATAAACATAAAAAGAATGAGGCAATGTAAAATAGATTCTTGGAAAAGTTTTCCTGAAACTCCTAAGTTTTAAGAAGCTGACTTTCAAGATTTATTATCTGGATAGATTTTCATTGAGCAGTAAGTTCAATACTAGAAGTTTTAAGTGTGGTATTCAGATGGGGATGCTCAATTTTTGTTAGTGAACTTTACTTCCAAGTTCTATTTTTTAATTAAAGTATATTAAATGTCAAGGAGTTTTCTCGTTTAAATTTACATATGAATAACAAAGTCTTATAATCTCTATATACTTTATATTTTAAGAATGGATAGTCCTTTTCACAAAAGTAGTGAAGAGAAGTGGGAACATTCATATTATGGAAATAGCAGAAGAAACACATGGAAGATAGTGTGCATTGCAAGAAAGAGTAGACAATGATTTGGTACAGAAAGGCCAGATTACTCATGGTTGAGAAATCATGACAAATTTTAATTTGAATCCAAAAGCAAGAGATGTTATTGTGGATATTTTATTATATCTATATCAATATCTATCTATTTATCTATCTGTCTATCACCTATCTATCTATCTATCTGTCTATCTATCTATCCATCCATCCATCCATCCATCTATCTATCTATCTATCTATCTATACCAAAATATATGATGCACTATAAAGAATAGTAGTAATGACATAAGAATATCCACATTTCCTCTACCAGTTTAAGAAGCAGAAGCACAATCGGAATTTATTTTCCTTTTATTTTGTGTCCATATAATACCATGATACATTCCAAAGGTAAACATAATTATAAATTTGTATTCTTTTGCCCTTCATTAATATTCTTACATATACAATCACTAACAACATATTATTTACTTTTGATTGACTTTGAACTTTATGTTAATATTACAGTGTTATATATATGTTCTTCTGTGATGTTTTTCTTTTGCTCTAGAGTATATTTTGGACATTCATGCATACTAATGAATGTACCTACTACTCTGCATCCAAGTAATTCACTGCTGTATTGTGTAAGTGTGACATAATTTCTTTATCCTGGAAACTGCTTATAGATTTTGAGATTGTGTTCAGGGCTTGGTTTTATGAATGGTTCTTTCATGAGCTTCCTTTCTTGAGTCCACTGGGAGTAGAACGTGAGAAAAATGGAATGTTTCAGGTCTAAACTACATCTCATATCTTCAGCTTTAGGAGATAATGTTGAACTTTTATTCCATGACAATTTTTTCTTCCCCACTAGGTGTAAAAATATCTAATGTTTCATACTGTTGTTAATACTTGTTATTGTTTTAGTTATTGCCAAAGTCATCAGCATAAATTGTATTTAGTCATGGTTAATTTGTTTTATAACTATGACTTGTAAGATTGAACCTCTTCTCTATTTTCTTCGGCCATCATGTTTCCTTTTCTTTGCAATGTCTAATCAACTTTTCTCCATACTTTTCTTGTATGTACATAAAAACTTTCTTATTGATATGTAAATGCTCTTTCAGTGTCCTGGATGATATTGATTTATATTATATATAGAAACAAGTATTTTCTGGGAGTGTGGTTTGAGTTTTATTTCTAATGTGTCTTTAATAAAAATATTTAAAAAAAACTTTTAATGTAGTCAAACTTATGCACATTTATTTTGTCAGTTTAGCATGTGTGTTTTGATAAAGAAAGCCTACTCTACCTCAAGGTTATGAAAATATTCTCCTACGTCATACCCTGGTTAGCATCAATACATTACCTCTGAATTTGTTAAAGATGCAAATTCCTGGGTCCCACTTCAGAATTACATTATCAGAATTTCCATGTAAAGTCTCCCAAATCTGTTTTTAAACAAACACTTTAGGAGACTTTGATGTGTACTAGGTAGGGAAGCATTTATGTTTCCCCTATCACATTGATTTTATCATATAATAGAAAGTACATGCAAATTCAGTTCTCCAGAATCATTTGTTCCATAATATATCCTTTAACCACTTTCTGCAATACCATCTCTACATGCACCATATATTTTTCCATATACATCTTTGTGTGGGCTCCACAATCACTTTTGGGATTATTGGTATTTAACAATATTGAGTTTCTATTCCTGAACATGCTATAATAGTTTGTTTTTATTTATCTTGAAGAGTGATGGCTTAACTTTTCATGATATTATAGAAATTAACTGATAAAAGAATTTTTTAATGTGATGCTTTATGGAAGGAAAATGGACAACTTCTAATAAAGAGTTCAAAGGCATTAGAGGTATTTAACAAGACCGATGTTGTGGAGAAGGTTCACAGACTGGACAGATAATTGGATTGGATTGGATTTTTTTAATGTGTATTTTTTTAATTGTGAAAATACCCTACAGAGGGATGAAAATTACATGGGCAAGGTAATGAGTACATTTCCTTTTTTTGGGGGGGGTCCGGTTGTGGGGCCTGAACTCTGGGCCTGGGCGCTGTCCTTCATCTCTTCAGTTCAAGGCTAGCACTTTACCACTTGAGCCACAGCACCACTTTCAGCTTTTTTTTCTGCTTATGTGGAGCTGAGGAATTGAACCCAGGGCCTCAAGCATGCAAGGCAAGTGCTGTACCACTGAGCCACCTTCCCAGGCCTAATGAGTATATTTTTCATCAAGCATTGTTGCCTCCTCCTTTGTTTCTCCTTCCCATGTTTTTCCATCTCCCACATGAACCCTGCTATCCCCTACCCCACCAGGCCAAAGCTTTAAATATCATTTTTCGACATAACATCTTGTACATCTAATGGTTGCAATGGGTCCACCTGTATCCCTAGTTAAGCAATTTGTTTTTCCCTTCCCCCCGCACAAATCATACCAACATAAAATACAGTGAAAACAGAGGTTATACCTTGGGGGAGGAACATAAAAAGCAACAAAGAAATCCTCTGATAAATATGTTAGAAACAATAGTAAGAAAGAAAAAAAACATCTGAGTCCTTATCTAGGGGTTCATTTTGCCTAACATCAACTTATCTGACAATTTCTGCTTGCTCAGATAGATACTAGTAATTGTAAATAAGGGAAACCATGGGATCTATGTTTCTTTGGGCATGGCTTACTTCACTTAACATAATTTTTTCAATGTCTTTACATTTCCTAACAAATGGGGCAATGTCATTCTTTTTGATGGATGCATAGAATTCCATTGTGTATATATACTACATTTTCTTGATCCATTCATCTACTGAGGGGCATCTGGGTTGGTTCCATTTCTTACCTATGGTAAATAATGCTGCAATAAACATAGTTGTGCTGGTAGATTTAGTATGGTCTTGTTTGTGATTATTTGGGTAAATGCCCAAAAGTGGTATTGCTGGGTCATAGGGGAGCTCTATATGGAGTCTTTTGAGGAACCTCCATACTACATTCCAAAGTGGTTGAACAAGTTTACACTCCCACCAACAATGCAGTAAGGTTCCCTTCTGTTCACATCCCCTCCAGCATCTGTTGTTAATAGATTTCTTGATTATAGCCATTCTAACTGGGGTGAGGTGCTATCTCAATACTGTTTGATTAGCATTTCTTTTCTGGTTAGGGAGGTTGAGCATTTCTTCATGTGTCAATTGGCCAGCCTTCTTTCCTCTTCAGAGAAGTTTCTCTTTAAGTCTTTAGCCCACTTATTTATTGGGCAGTTGTTTCTTTGTGTATTTGTTGTTGGGTGATTTAATGTTTTGAGTTCCAGGCATATCTTAGATATGAGACTCTAGTCCATTGTATTGCTAGTGAAGATCTTCACCCAATTCGTGGACTTTCTATTGATCTTTCTAGCTTTGTTATTTGCTTAACAGGAGCTCTGAAATTTCATGCAATCACATTTGTCCAACCTTTCTTTGCTTTGTTGTGTTCCTGGGTCTCTATTAAGAAAATTTTGACCCGTACCAAGGAGACCTAGGGTTTCTCCTATTCCATCCTGTATTGTTTTCAGGGTGTCTGCTTTTACTCTGATGTCTTTGATCCATTTGGAGTTGATTCTGTTGCAGGGTGATACATAAGGATCCAGTTTTAATTTTCTACCTGTGATTAGCCAATTTTGCCAGCACCATTTACTGAAGAGGCTGTCTTTCTTCCATTCTTTTCTACTTTTTTTCTTCCATTCTATTTTTTTTTATCGAAGATTACATGGCTATAGGTCTATGGGTTCCTTTCTGTGACTTCGGTGCGGTGGGGACGAAGGGGGAGGAAGGAGAAGGATTGGGATTGGGGAGGAGGGGGGAGGCTGGGAAGGGATGTGAAGGGTAAACAAAGGAGGAGGCTGCAATGCTTGGTAAGAAATGTACGCATTATCCTGCCCATGTAATTGTAACTCCTCTGTACAGTATGTTCACAAATAAAATAAAATTTAAAAAAAATTCTATTCTTTTGGTCCTGAGGTTTGTTCTTGTGCCAGTACCAAGTTGTTTTGATTACTATGGCTTTGTAGTAGAGTTTGAAATTTGGTATTTGTATTCCTCCTGCACTGTTCTTTCTGTTAAGGATCATTTTTGCTATTTAGGGTCTTTTAATGTTCCATGTGAATTTTTAGATTGCCTCTTCTATATTCTTGACAAATGAGATTGGAATATTGATAAGTATCGCATTGAATTTGTAGATAGCCTTGAGAAGTAATGCCATTTTCATGTTGATCCTTCCAATCCAGGAGTATGGGAGGTTTTCCGCTTTATAATTTCTGTTTTGATTTCCTTTCAAGTTTTTAAAGTTTTCACCATAGAGGTCCTTCACTTCTTTGGTTAAGTTAATTCTTATGTATTTTATTTTTTGAGGGCCTATTATGAATGGAGTTGCCTTCCTAATTTCAGCCACACTTTTCTCATTGTTGGCATACAGAAAAGCCATTGATTTTTGAGGGTTAATTTTATACTCTGCTACTTTGCCAAAGTTTGAATCAGCTTGAGTAATTTGGGAGTGGAGTCTGTGGATTCTCTAAATACAAGATCATGTCATCTGCAAAGAGGGGGAGTTTTACTTCATCTTTCCTTATTTGGATGTCTTTTATGTTTTCATTTTTTCCTATTGCTGTAGCTAGGCATTTTAATACTAAATTGAAGAGAAGTGGAGGAAGTAGACATTCTTGTCTTGTTCCTGAGTTAAGAGATAATGGCTTTAGTTTTTCACCATTAAGTATAATTCTGTCTGTAGTTTTGTCATATACAGCCTTTATTGTATTGAGGAAAGTTCCCAGGATTCCTAATTTTTCCAGAACCTTCATCATAAAGGGGTGTTCGTTCTTGTCAAATGCTTTTTCTGCATCTATTGGGATAACCATGTGGTTCTTATCTTTGCTCTTGTTGATGTGATGAATTATATAATTGATTGGCGTATATTGAACCAGCATTGCATCCCTGAAATGAATCCTATTTGATCGTGGTGTATGATTTTTTGGATGAATTGTTGAAGTTGATTGGCCAAAAGTTTGTTGAGAAGTTTTGCATCAATGTTCTTAAAAAAATGGGTCTATAGGCCTGGTTTTGGGATGAGAGTTATGATGGCTTCATAGAATGAGTTCGGTAGTGAGCTTTCTCTTTCAATTTCATTGACGAGTTGAAGGAGTATTGGTGTGAGTTCTGGTTGAAGGCCTTGTAAAATTCCTCAATAAATCCATCTGGTTCTGGGCTTTTCTTGCATGGGAGGTCTCTTATTGCTGTTTCTATTTCAATGTATGATATGGGCCTGTTAAGATGGTTTAACTTATCTTGGTTTAGGATTAGCATGTCGATATTTGCTAGGACAAAGTCCATTTCTGTGAAGTTCTCAAACTTATTAGCATAACGGTTTGAAAATATTCCCTAATAATTTTCTGAATCTTGGTTGTTTCTGTGGTGATGATTCCATTCTCATCTCTGAGTTTATTAATTTGGGTGTGTTCTCTCTTTTTTTTTTGCAAGGGTCTGTCAATTTTAACTTTTTTGGAGAACCAACTCTTTGTTTTGTTCATACTTTCTATGTTTTCTTGGATTCTAATTTGTTTCATTCTTATTTAATTTTAATGATTTCTTTCTGTCTACTGGATTGGGGTTTATCTTGCTGTTCTTTTTCAAGGAGGCTCAGATGTCTCATTAAATTGTTGGTTTCAGATCTCTCCAATTTGTTGATGTAGGAACTCAGAGCCACAAACTTGCCTCTGAGTACTGCCTTTGCTGTGTCCCAGAGCAGCTGGTAATTTGTGTGCTAATTTTTGTTGACTATCATGAACATTTGAATTTCCTTTCTAATCTCTTCCGTGAAACAATGGTGATTTAACAGTGCATTGTTCAGCCTCCATGTGTTACAGGACTATCTTTGGTGGCTTTTGGTGTTGAGTCCTAATTTTATTTCCTTGTGGTTTGAGAGAATGAAAGGTATACCTTCAATGTTTCTGAATTTAGACAAGCTTACTTTGTGACCTAAAATGTGGTCTAATCAAGAAAATGTTTCTTATGCTGCAAAGAAAAATGTGTATTCTGATGCTGCTGGGTGAAATATTCGGTAGATGTCTGTTAAATCTAGTTGATCTATGCAGTTCTTTAGATCTGCAGATTGTCTGTTGAGTTTTTGCCGAGTTGATCTATCTAGTGGGAATAGTGGTGTGTTAGAGTCCCCCAAAATTAATGCCTTTGGATCTATGTGAGATTTGAGGGAAAGTGGTGTTTCTTGTATAAATTTGAGTGCTCCATTGTTTGGCGAATAGATATTTAGAATTGTAATAGCCTCCTGAAGGAGAGATCCTCTACACCCATTATCCTAAGATTATACCTTCTGATGGTGTCTTCCAGATGTTGAATAGATCTATCATGTTCCTTGGATTTGTTTTGGATAGTTGTATGTTCTTTCTCTATAATATCTAGGCTGTCTTCAATCCCCAAGATTTAATCTTCAGCATGGTCTAATCAACTGTCAAGACTTTCTACTTTGTTTTTTATTTCTTTTCCTTTAATGACCTCAAATTCCTTGTTGGAGCTTTGTTTTAGATCTTGTATGAACTTCTTTACTTCCTTAATTTGGTGTTCAGTGTTTATTCTCAAATCATTTAGTTGATTGGTTATGGTTTCCTTGGACTCCCATTCCTTCGGTCTGGCTCCATTCAGCATTCCCTTTGTGGTCTCCCTGACTTCTTTCAGCTGTCTGTTTATGGATTCCACGAATGCCTCTATTGATCTTTTTCTATTCTCATCCCACTCTTGCAAGTCCTGTATTACTCTTTGATTAGATTCCTCACATTCACGCAATTCCTGTAGTTTTCTTTTACTGTTAGCCTGCTCACGAAATTCCTATCTCTTTGTCTGTTCTCAGCCTGCTCATGCAATTCTTTTATTTCTCTTTGCCTGTTCTCAAAATGTTCACACAAGTCCTGTATCAGTTTTTGAGTAGCTTCATCACACTCATGAGATTCCTGTATTAATTTTTCATTTGCCTCCTCTCTCTCATCACACTCACACTGAGTACTTTGCAAGTTTTCAATCTTTTCATTCACCATGTTTACCAGTAGTGTTTGTAGCTTTTTGGGATCTCTCCTCTGGATTATTTATTAACAGTCCTGTCAATGGATTATCAGGAATGGGGGTTGAGATACCTGGACTTGCCATTTTTCTTGTGTTTTCCCAGCTTGTTCTGCCTATTTAGTATGAATGGAACACCAATTTTGTGCTAGAACACTATTTTATGGCAAGCATCAACCAGAGTCCTGTATTTGCACAGTCAAAATGGATGCAGATACAATCTAGTTCAGCAGATACAATCTATTCAACATCAAACAACTATGGATTAATGGGCTAAGAACAGCAAAGAAGAATTTGGCAAACCAGAAATTATTATGTTTAGGGAGAAATGTGGGAAATAATATGATTAGAGGGATGTGGATGTGGAGAGGTAAAAGGACAGTGAATTTAATCAAGTCCTAATCTCAGAGATGAAAATAGATTGGAAAGAATGGTAGGAGAGTGATTTAAAAAAAAAGAAAATAATGGAAAAACAAAAATTTAAATTTCAAAAGTGAAACACAAAAATTATGCAAGTTTAAAGAAGTGATACTGAGAGAAGAGAAGGATAAGATGACAGGAGGGGAGGGATAGAAAGGAGACATGAAAAAGTAAAAAAAAAATTCTTAAAATTAGTTACTTTAAAATTATATAGGTATAAAGATATAATACTGCTATTAAAGAAGTTAAGCCTAAGAGGTTGTGAATTGAGTAATACATTTCTGCATTAAGTATGTACACAATGGGGGATAGTGTCTAATAATCCATGATGGGTATATATCTGGGGATGAGCAGAACAGCAATTAAGACACAAAAAAAGAAAGAAAAAAATGAAAAGAATAAAAAAAAGAAAAGGACCAAATGGTCAAAAGTGATAAAATGAAAAAGCACACACACACACACACACACACACACACACACACACACACACACACACACACACCTACATCTAAAATAAAAATTATGAGAGGAAAAAAGATTAAGAGAAAACAAATTTTTAAAAATAAATAAACATTTAAAAAAGGTTCACAAAAGAGTTCTTTGATTTTTTTGGGGGGGAGGGGGGAGGGAGAATGTGAAGATCCTGTATCTTCCCTGTCTGTAACCAGTTTCTTGATGGAGTCTCTGGTCTTCTTGTGTCCTCCCCTTCCCCCCACCCCCTTGGCTTGATTGGTTTCTTAAGTCAGTTTGTTTGAGCAGGCAGAAACATTCTCTTCATTACCCAGCATTTTGTGGTCCTCCTCAGTGGGAGGGAGATCTGCTTTGAGTATCACAAAATAAGGAGATGGCTGTTTCCTCTGTTTTGGAGATGCTGTGATGAGGCTAGGTTCTAAGTAGGGTTGAGGCCTTTCAGCAATACCAGCAAACAGTAGTTTTTCCCTGAGGAGCTAGCTCCTGAGACACTCACAAAGCCCAGCCTGGAGCCAATCTCAGGGTTTATATTTACAGAATTTCAATTGATTATCTAGGCTGCTTTAGTGAGGGACAGCCTCTGGCTCTGTTTACCCAGTGAAGACAGTCAATCCTCCAGGGACAGAGCTGTCTCTGCCTGGGCTAGATGACTTTCCCCTGGGTGGAACTGAGCCTGGCAGGTCAGGTCAGGTTCCTGTGACCTGCTAAATGACTCTTGTTTTCTTCCTGTGCCTGAGTTGGAGCTAGCTGCTCAGAGGGGCCTGTGTCAGTATCAAAGATGGTGATCTTCGGTGGTGGGGGAGGGGCATCCTTCCTTCTTTGCTCATTGAGAAGGAGGATGTCAGGGTTCTACTCACGCCAGAGTCTTGGTTCCTAGGCCATCTCTATTCTGTGATCTGCAGGATGAAGATATCTCATCCTTGTCAGTTCTTGCTGGTGTTGAGCAGAATCTGCTTGCTGCATCTGGTGCCTTTGTCCCGGACTCTGTTGTAGGTATGGAGGCTACAGCTGCTGCCGCTGCTGTGGCAGCCGCAACTACCAGCAAGTGTTCAGATCTGTCTCCTTGCCTGGATTTTCCCTCTCTTGCTAAACTCTCTGTACTGTTGTGACACACTTGGTGTGATTCTGTAGGCTTGGACTGTTCACTAGAACACTAAAACTATTTTCTATGTGAGAGCTTGTTTAGCAGCCAGGTTGTCCTCCCCCATCTTCCTCCGGCTCCCCTGGATTATTTTTTAAATATGTATTTAGGTTAAGAGATATTGGTATTGATTTAGAAAAAAAGGTGAATATAGTTTTTAATCAGGACTTTTTTTGAGAGAGGGGACTTGAACTCTAGTCCTTGGCACTGTGTTTGAGCATTTTCTCCCAAAGCTAGCACTCTACATTATCAAGTTGCTATTAGTAATAATTAAGATAATGCAGATAATGATCTTAGTAATAGGAGGTCCTCTAGAAATGTTTATGATATCATCATTAATTACCATAATGGATCAAACCCCTACACAAACTAGAAATGTTTCTAATTAGCAAATTTTATTTCCATTCTTTTAGTACTGGTCCTGTATTCAGGAACTGGGTACAGTCTCTCAGCTTCTTTTGCTTAAGGCTAGCACTCTACCACTGAGCCATATCTCTACCTCCAGCTTTTCTTGGTAGTGTATTGGAGATAACTGTTTAACAGATTTTCTTGACCAGGCTGGCTTAGAACTGTTATCCTCAAACTCAGCCTCCTTATTATCTAGGATTACACTTGTGAGGCACCAGTGCCTGGCTACTTCCATTTTGTTTTATGTAGCCACCACTTGATGATTCTTGCTGAGGAAAAAATTAACTAACAGAAAATAATAGGTAATTTCTAATTATATATATTTTCTGAGATTACAACCAGACATGCCTTTTTTCTATTTATGTATTTATATTTCTCAGTTGCTAGGAGTGAGGGAAACATTGAAAACTGATTGTGTGAAATCTTGGGAATTAGGGCTAGAGCAATCGAAATGAGAAGAATAACAAGGGCACACTATGTGAAGAGCTCTGAGTCTTCCTTTCTTCATCACTGTATGTCATTAAAAACACAGATAATTTCATAACAACCTTGTCAGAACTATAAAGTGAATCATTGACACTCTAACCTCTGCATTTCTTGGGATACAAATGACAGATGTTCAAAGGAGGCACAAAGGAAGCAAAATTTGTTAAAATTCAGTATTAACACTTTCTTTTCTCAGCATTTCAAAAGTACCTTCACATGCATTGGCTGATGAGCCTGTGTAATGGATAAAAATGTCAGTGGATATGCCAGCTCAAAGAGTAAAAGGAAATCTGATAGCACTTGAGATACAAAACATAAGATTCTTCTGCCAATGAATTTTTTCCCATTTCAAATACCACTAACAACCAACAAAATGCTCCTTTATTCAGATGAGTATAAGCTGTATATCCCAGCTCTTATATCCTTGAAGACAGAACAAAAGCTAGCCAAAACCTGTGACTATAGCTTGACTAAAAATAATGGCTAAAGATAAGGTTGTTAAAGAGAGAAATTCATTTATGGAAAACAAGAAAGCAAAAGGAAACATACATAAGTAAATGAAAAGAATTCCACTGAAGAGATTGTAATTGATGATCTAAGTAGGCTCTTATAGCTTTTTTTAAATTTTATTTTGCTGGTCATGGGGCCTAAAGTATGGGCCTGGGCACTGTCCTTCAGCTCTTCAGCTCAAAGCTAGCGCTTTACCACTTAAGCCACCATGCCACTTCACGTTTTTTCTGCTTTTGCATGCAAGGCAAACACTCTACCACTGAGCCACCTTCCCAGCCCCTCATAGCTTTCTTTGTAGAAGAGATAGAGTGTGTGAAACAAGGGTCTTATTATCCTATTCCTAGCTAGTAAGTTATAGAGAACAGAAACTGGGAATGGAGTGGTGCTGCCTAGAGAATTTTAAGGTCATAGTTAGCACCACTCACTGTTTCCATAATAGGGATCCATTTGAAAGAATCCCAGTATGCTTTATAAGCCTTCCACATTCCACAGCCCACATGCTAAATGCACAATTGACCAGGGTAGAATTTCTTCCAATTCTATGTACTGCTATTCAGACATTCAAAGATCCTGTTTAAATACAGAAATTAATCCAAAGGAAAAAAAAAGTATATCATTTTCCATGTAAAGAAATGGAAAAGCAGCAAAAGAAAGAAGGTGTAACAATTTAAGCACGTTGAATTCTTAAATATAATTGAAATCAACTGGACTTTCTTTGAATGAGTGGAAAGATCACTTTTAACTCATTGTAGAAATAAATTTCTCAAACCCCTGTGTGCAGGTTTTCAGCTCAGTAGTTGCTTTTTCTTATAATGCAAAGAAAATAAGACAACAATAATAAACACATGTGATATTAATTGTAATTTTTCAGCTAATAAAACATACCAGTTACAGGGTAAGATAAGTGTGTGTGTGTGTGTATATGTGTACTGTCTTTGTCTTTACAACAGTTCCATGAAATGACACTATTTTCCCCTATGTTAGTCAACTTAGCATAAAATATGTAACCTATAAACACAGTAGAATTATTTTTGCTCAGGATTTTGGAGGTACCAGTCTAAGATCATGTAAACATACTGATTTACAGCTTTGGTAGGAGTGTTTAACAACAATGGCAGGGAATTCCCAGCAGGAAGCAAAGAGAAAGAGGAAAACATCAATCCCCTTTCTAACATGTTCTATAACAAGTTCACAGATGGAAATGCTTCCTCTCTCTCATTTTTCTGCCAACTCATCATTAAAGCTTTTAGCAATCACTATCAACCCAATGAGGACTTTCTATTGGGAGCAAAGAAGGATGTCATACACCCATACCAGTGTTTTATTTTTCCTCAGCTAAAACAAATCCAGTTCTCTTAATTTGCTTCGGTTCAAGTACAAGGACACGCAGATGATGGCAATGCATACTGGTACATTTATTTGACAGGGATCAAGTACTCTAGAAGAATGAATTTTCCTTTTTAATGATCTAGTTTGTTCCTATAGATACGACTTGATTTTATCCATTCTTGATGTTATTCTCATCTTATCTATAATAACTTGGAACACCATAGACAAAAATATGTTTATGATTCTTTTCTGTCATCTTTCTAACCAATAGTATGTTTTGATGCAAAAGAATATTCCTCTGAATATTCAGTTAATGTGGTTGCTTAAAGAAGAGAATGTTAGAAACATTTCATCAATTGATTTATGGGATAAATCCACTGAAAAATTTACTGGCTAAATTCAACAATAATTAATTTAATTTGTGAATCTGTTGTTGGTAATTTGGGCTGGGCTCAGCTGAGCAGTTCTGATTTATTCAAGACTCAACTATTTCTGTGTAGTCAACTGTCAGGCAAGTAGTTAGATCTGTTTTGTGGGGTACATATCATATTACATAATATAAGTATACCAATGATATCTTTGACTGTTTCATGACACTATAAGAGAATTCCATATACTGGGTAATTTATAGGTGATCTTTTTTGGGGGGGTCCAGTCGTGGGGCCTGAACTCTGGGCCTGGGCACTGTCCCTCAGCTCAAAGCTCAAAGCTAGTGCTCTACCACTTGAGCCACACTGCCACTTCTGCTTTTTCTTTTTGCTTATGTGGTGCTCAGGAATCGAACCCAGGGCTGCTTGCATGCAAGGCAAGTGCTCTACCACTGAGCCACCTTCCCAGCCCCTAGTGGGTAATTTATAAAGAAGAAAAATATATTTGCATTGAGGCTCTTCTACATGGGTTGTCATTAATAAGTCAAAGTGTGATGAAGTCCTCCTTGATGAATCTGCTCCACTGCAGTGATCAGAAGAGGAATAGTGCATGACAATGGGTGAGATTGGCTCATCTCACTTTCAAAAGAATCCTCTCTCACAAATAACTAATTCACTCCCACTCTAATGGCATTTATTAATTAATAAGAACATAGCTTCATGATCTAATCTGTTCATTAAGCCTATGTCCCAACGCTTTTGCATTAGGAATTGATTTTTCAATATATAAACTTTGGGGAATATAGTCAAATCATAGCAAGGGGTAGTTGAATATGTATTTCTCATTATACAGAAGACAGAACTGCTATAATTGAAGGAGTAAGAGAAAAAGAATTCAATTTCAAGTGTCAGAAATATCTAATATCTCTATATTTACGGGGAAAACTAAAAGGGTTTAATCAGTCCCAAACTGTTCAAAATCCTTGTATATGTGTTTATGCAAAATATTTAAAAAATTTATCGATATTAGCTCTCCTTGGAGGTGTCTAATTACTTTTCCAACGACACTTGTGTATTTGTGATGTTAATGTGGTAGTTAATGTAGTGGTCAACTAAATTGGATTGAGAAGTACTTCTCGAAAGGTATTTTTCTAGAGATGATTAACTAAAAGTTCAAGACCCACACTGAATGTGATTAGCTACATTCAATAGTTTGGGAGTTCTTATGGAATAAAAAGTAGAAATCAGACATTTAATTATTTATCTGCTGGGCTTTAATTGGCCTGTATTTCTATCCCTTCTTTCCATTATCCATTCTTCCCTTTAGAATGGAAATTTTTACCCTGTGGCATTGAATGTTGGAAATATGTAGCTTCCTTTAAAAATTTATGGGTACTTGGAGTTAAGTTTGCCTTAAATCTCAGAAAAGACTTTTAATTTCAATTTTTGTGTAAGGCTGGAAGTGTTGAGATTATCGGCAAAAGAATTTGGGTACTTTTCTTGTACTTAGGGTAGTTACATCGTAGTAGATAGAATTGTGACCATGTTATTGTCTTTATTTGGATATTCAACATGGTGTAAGAAGTTGTATTTGAGTATATTTTACAGGACATGGATTCTGGATTATTAATTTCGTCAACATGGAAGATTAACAATAAAGCACACATCAGCATGAGTCTAGGACAGTGTTTACAAAAGAAATTAACTAAGAGGGGAAGACCTACACTAAATGTGTGGAGAAACATCCCATAACGTTGGGGTTCAGATGCAACAAAATGGGGAAGAAAGAAACCCACCAGCTCAGGCATTCTCTGTCTCACTGCTTCCCAGTTATCATGAAGTTAGTATCCTCTTTTGTCACCTGTTCCCACAACCATGATGATTTACTTTATCGCAGGTCCAGAAACATTGAAACAAAATAACCATGGATTATAACCTCCAAAATGGTGTCAAAACCATATTTCCTCCCGTTGTTTTGCAGGTATTTTGTCACAATGACAACAATCTCACAAAGTGAATCAGATCTCTTTAAACCTAAATACAATGTTCATCCTACTAATGAATAGAGAGTAAGAAAGTATTCCTTAGATAATTTGCTTAAGATATAATTTTAGACATACTTTTAGGATACTTTTATATAATAAAATAATTTTCCATTAATTTTAGATGATTTTATATATTTCTCATATTAGATATTACTTTAATAGCTGTGAGTTTGTACAGCAAAGATGGGTAACTTGTTTTAATGCTCCTCAGGTTATTATTATGATTGAACATCTTTTCATCAAACATTAAAGGAAGTTTTGGTAATTACAGAGATTAAACATTAGTAATGATGACAGAGTTTTTTGTAGTACTTAGTAAATGATCACCTTTTGCTTTACTCTGCAAATCAAGTTTTGACATTTCAGTGAGGTGGGTTGCTTTCTTAACTAGAATTCAAAATACGTTAAGTAGAAGGAAACATCCAGGAAAAAAAAGTTCATTGGCAATTCTAGCTTCTCTACCAACTAAATTAAGTGAAAATTATTTTAGATTGTGTGCTTTTCTAGTCATTGAGAGAAATAATCACAGTTTTCCAGAAGCAATATATTGCTTTATTGAAATTCATGATGTTTGGCATTTGGTGATTGGAACTAAAATTCAATTTTTGTTTGTAACATAGGTATATAGTTTGTCAAAATTCTGTCTCCCTGAAGGAAGGAAGATGGCAGGGCTCTCACAGGTAGCCCCACTACATGTCTCTAACCAAAAGAAGATATAGGGGCACAGCCACACTTTACCTCAAGGGATCTACTCCAATAAAACTTTAAATACCAAAAAAAATTCTATTACAAGAGGACTATCCTGGCAAGCAAATAAGGAAAGAGAAAAGAGAAACAGTGAACACGACCCCTGCAGAGCAGCTACACCATGCGGCTCTCTACAGACTTCAAGCAGAAGAGCACCCAAAAACTGGAGAAAGCACTCAACACTAGATCCATGGAAAGTTAGGAGGGAATCTGGTGAAGGCCTCTAAGCTGACAAATGGCCCCCACCCCAACCCGCCCCCCTAGGGTGGCTACGGGGAAGGAGCAAACTCAACAATACTGCCATTACAATCGCCAGAAATTGGTACCACCGGGTAAGCCCCTAATGTCAGTCCATGACTGCAGGACTGGCACCCGCCAACCTCCCACAAAGCTCCCAGGAAACCACAGCTGCAGCCAATCCATTGCTCTAAGCTCTAAGTGTCAACTTCCCTGCTGACTGGGCACTCTGCTGGGACCTGCTTTCTCCCTGCTGCCACCCCAGGCTCTCACAGCTGAGGTACCACCAGACTGCTACAGGCATCCCCACAGACCCACCTAGCAGCCACTAGCAGCCACCCCCAGGCTGCCTGCTGCCAGCTGGCCACCTCCCACCTCCTCTGCTACAGACCAGCACGGACCCCGCAGCCCACACCAGCTGGCTGCACAAACTTCCACCTGGCTCACCCAATGCCAGGACTACCCACGCTGCCAGAGGAGACCCTTCAGCATCAGCAGAGCCACCCTGCCACCTGCACCTGCTAACATCCAGACCCTTTGAGAACCTGCCAACTCCATCCTACCTGCCACAGCACAGGCTCTGTGGTCCAGCATACCACCAGACACAGACCTCGTGAGTAACACAACAGGTTCCACTCCCTGGGTGGCAATTCACTGCAGGATCCCAAAGCACTCTGACCCAAGCCCGCTTCCAAA
This sequence comes from Dipodomys ordii, assembly GCF_000151885.1. NCBI lineage: Eukaryota > Metazoa > Chordata > Mammalia > Rodentia > Heteromyidae > Dipodomys > Dipodomys ordii. The sequence goes on from NW_012267419.1 coordinate 2,597,660, forward strand.
AGGGAGGGATCATACCAGAACAGAACCGGACATAAGCTCTGTTCCTAAAGCTCCTGTGGCTACCTGGGAAAGCTTGGGAACACAGCTCCAGGCCTATGTTAGCAGTCAACAAACCTGAAAACCCCAAAACTCCTTTCCACCAGGCCTGAGTGTGGGACTATAGATAGCAGGCAGTCTCCCTCATCAAAAGGCCATCTACTCCCAACCAAGCTACAAGGAAAGTGGACAACAGCAAGGCATACAAGGTTCTATCAAGAATTAAAGCTCCCCCAAAGAACTTGAAAAACCCATTCTTTAGTTTTTTGTTCTTGTTTTTGTTTTGTTTTGTTTTTAATCTCTGATCATTTGTTGTTTGTTTTTATTTGTATGTGTTACTTATGTATATTGTGATTTAGGATTTGCTATTCCACTTAAAGCTTCTATTTTTAATTATTATTTTTTTCTCCCACTTTCCAAATTCCTAATCTATGTTTTTTCCTTTTCTTTTTTTCTTTTCTTCTTTCTTTTCCTCTCACTCTCCCTTCCTTCTTTCTCTCCACATTACACTACTACTCCCTCAGAGCTACCCTCCCTAGTTCTATAGACAAAGTACAGCCTCCTTCTCTGTGTGTAAACAATAGTTACAGAAGTTATCTTAGATTAAGTGAGTCTCCAATAATATCTGAATATTTTTTTCTAATCTCAGCAAGTCTCCCAAATACACTTATATATAACTTCTTCTACTTACCTTTATCTCGATCTCTAAGTTACTCCCTATATAACTTTTCTTTAAATTCTTTTCCACTTCTTACACTCAGTAAAAAGGGTTTATTCTCCTCCTACTATGATACCCCTCCCCTAAGCTGTTTATACCCATCTTTTTCTGAACTTGAACTCATATCTCTCTAATCCTAACCCTTCACTTCTCCATCTGTACCAGCTCATTGATCCCTAAGGGTTTATATCTGACCCAACTTAAAGTTGGTTCTACATTTAACCATAAAATTGGTTCCAATTGACTATTTTGAGTATAAGGGGCCAATCTTGATAATTCTGAGGAGCAAAGTACTTATCAGCCAAACCCAGATTGTCTCAAAAATTACAACTACACATAATTTCGACCCAGAAGCCATCATATACATCCCTCTTGAAGCAAAGAAAAGGAGCTAAATACGAAAACACCTACACATAACTTTGAAACCCTAAGATCTATACATCTACAAGACTCCGAGTTGGCTCTGATCCAAAAAATAGACTGCCCTACTGTTGTACCAGTGTGGTTCTTGTCTCCAAATGGATAGAACTAAAGGCAGAAACACAAGGAACATGGCCAATCAACAAATACCAACACCATCTCCAAATTAACAAGCTACAGAGCAGTCCCAGAACAACCTAGAGGATAATGCTCAAGATAGATGAAAAACATGACTGGTAAACCTACTGAATGAAAAATTGGACACCCTGAATAGGGTTATCAGAGAAGACAATGAGGCCAACCAGAAGTTAATGGATGACTTCATGGCCTCCACAATTAAATAAAGGAACTCCAGAAGAGGGAGAAAGAAGCTAATGAAAAGATAGGAACCCAGATTAAGGAGTGGAAAGAAAAGCCTGAGAACCAACTCCAGGAGGTAAGGCAATCTATTCAAGACTTAAAAGAATACCTTAATAAGGAGCTGGCCACCATTAAGAAAGACCAACAAGAAGCAAAGGTGATAGCCACTGAAGTCAAAAGCCTTCTAAGTACAATGGAGAAGGCCAAAAAGAGAATATCTGAGACTCCATAGAGAAAGAGCACACAATTATTCCTAACAAAACTAAGAAGCATGACAGATCACTGCAGGAAATACAGGATACATTCAGAAAGCCTAATTTGAGAATAATAGGTATACAAGAGGGCCTGGTGGAAGCCAATGGATTAGGGAGTATATTCAGCAGAATCCTAGCAGAGAACTTTCCAAATATACAAAAAGACAGGCCATCCAGATATAAGATGCTTTCAGAACCTCAAGTAGACCAGACCAGAATAGGTCAACTCACCACCACATTATAATCCATACCGCCTCAATAGCCTCTAAAAAAAGAATTCTTAAACCTGTCAGGGAGAAGAGAACAATCACATAAAAATGAAACCCAATCAGAATCACCTCACACTTCTCAGCAGACACCAAAAAAGCAAGGATGGCCTGGAATGAGGTATGCCATGGCCTAAATCAAATAACTACCAGCCAAGAATAATCTACCAAGCCAAGCTCTCATTCATACCAGAAGGACAAATAAAAACCTTCCAGAGCAAGAAAAATCTGAAGCAGTATATCTCTACCAAACCAGCTCTCCAAAAATCCTCAAAGACATTCTACATATAGAAAAACAACAAAAACAGAATATAGGCAATGAAGCAGTCCACAAACAAAGAAATATGTAATCACAAAAAGAACAGCCAAGGTACAGTTTCCCCCCAAAATATGGATAAAAACGTAGGGGCAGACAGACACCTCTCAGTCCTAACCCTTAACATTAATGGCCTTAACTCTCCAATTAAGCGACATAAATTGTTCATTGGATCAAAAACCAAGATCCTTCTATCTACTGTCTTCAGGAGACACACCTTGCTCACAAAAATAAACATATTCTGAAACTGAAAGGCTGGAATAAAATCTAACAAGCAAATTGCTCCCATAAACAGGTGGGAGTTGCAATCCTAATATCAAATAAAATACACTTCAAATTAAAATCATTGAGAATAGATAAAGGTCACTACATACTAACTAAAGGATCTCTCCTTCAGGAGGAGATTACAATTCTAAACATTTATTCACCAAATAATGGAGCACCCAAATTTATCCAAGAAACATTACTTTCCCTCAAATCTCACATCGATCCAAAGACATTAATTGTGGGAGATTTTAATACAACACTATCCCCACTAGATAGATCAACCCAGCAAAAATTCAACAGAGAAACTTTGGATCTTAAAATCTGCATAGATCAACTAGATTTAACAGACATCTACTGAATATTTCACCCAGCAGCATCAGATTACACCTTCTTCTCAGCAGTACATGGAATATTCTCCAAAATACAGCACATTCTAGGCCACACAAACCGTTCAAATTCAGAAACATCGAGATTATACCCTGCATTCTCTCAGACCACAAGGGAATAAAATTAGAATTCAACACCAAAAGCCACCAAAGGAAATCCTGTAATATGTGGAGGATGAACAACACACTGTTGAACCACCAGTGGGTCTTTGAAGAGATTAGAAAGGAAACTCAAATGTTCATACTATTCAACAAAAATGAACACACAAATTGCCAGCTCCTCTGGGACACAGCAAAGGCAGTACTCAGAGGCAAGTTTAGAGCTCTGAGTTCCTACATCAACAAATGGGAAAGATCTGAAACCAACAATTTAATGAGGCACCTAAAGCTTCTTGAAAAAGAAAACGAGCTAAACTCCAATCCAGTAAATGGAAACAATGATTAAAATTAATCCTAATTAAATGAATTAGAGTTAAAAAGCTATGGAAAGAAATAACAAAACAAAGAGTGGGTTCTTTGAAAACATTAATAAAATTGACAGACACTTATCAAATCTTATGAGAAAAAAAGAGAACACACCCAAATAAACACACTGAGAGATGAGAATGGAAACATCACCACAGAAAAAGCCAAGATTCAGAATATAATAAGGGGATAATTCTCAAACCCTTATGCTAATAAGTTTGGGAATCTTAAAGATATGGACAAATTTCTAGCAAATATTGACATGCCCAAACTAAACCAAGATGATTTAAAACAAATTAAAAGACCCATATCAAGCATCAAAATAGAAGCAGGAATAAAAACCTCCCTCCCAAGAAAAGTCCAGGACCGGATGGATTTACAGCTGAATTCCACAAGGCCTTCAAAGCAGAATTCACACCAATACTCCTCCATCTCTTTAATGAAATTGAAAGCAAAAATTCACTACCACACTCTTTTTATGAAGTCTATATAACCCTCATCCCAAAACCTTGCAGGGACTAATCAAATAGAGAGAACTATAGACCTATTTCTTTGATGAATATCAACAGAAAAGTTCTCAACAAAACCTTGGCCAATCGACTTCAACAGCTCATCAAAAGAATCATACACCATGATCAAGCAGGATCCATTTCAGGGATGCAAAGTTGGTTCAATATACGCAAAACATTTAATATAATTCATCACATCAACAAGAGCAAGGATAAGAACTTCATGTTTATCTCGGTAGATGGAGAAAATGTGTTTGACAAGATCTAACACCCCTTTATGATGAAGGCTCTGGAAAAAGTAGGAATCCATGGAACATTCCTCAGTGTAATAAGGGCTATATATGACAAACCTACAGCCAGCATTATACTTAGTGGCAAAAAGTTAAGGCCATTTCCTCAAAATTCAGGAACAAGACAAGGGTGTCCACTCTCCCTACTTCTTTTCCAACTATTATTAGAATGCCTAGCTACAGCAATAAGACAAGATGCAGACATAAAGAGGATCCAAATAGGGAACCATGAAGTAAAACTCTCCCTCTTTGCAAATGATATGATCTTGTATTTAAAGAACCCCATGGACTCCACTCCCAAGTTACATGAGCTGATCAGAAACTTTGGCAAAGTAGCAGGGTACAAAATTAACCCTTAGAAATCAATGGCTTTCCTGTATGCCAATAATGACAAGAGTGTGGCTGAAATTAGGAAAGCAACCCCTTTTGTAATAGTCCCACAAAAATAAAATACTGAGGAAGTAACTTAACAAAAGAGGTGAAAGAACTGTATGAGGAAAACTTTAAAAACCTGAAAAGGGAAATTAAACAAGAACTAAACAAGTGGAAAAACCTCCCATGCTCTTGGATTGGGAGGATTAACATCGTGAAAATGGCAGTACTGCCAAAGGCTATCCACAAATTCAATGCGATACCTATCAACATTCCAATCTCATTCTTCAATGAAATAGAAGCAATCCAAAACTTCATATGGAACAATAGAAGACCGGAATAACAAAAACAATCCTTAGTACAAAGAACAGTGCTGGAGAAATATCAATTCCAAATTTCAAACTCTACTACAAAGCCATAATAATCATAAGACCTTGGTACTGGCACAAGAACAGACCTGAAGACCAATGGAATAGTACTGAAGACCCAAAAATGAACCCACAGACCTATAGCCACTTAATCTTTGACAAGGGAGCTAAAGAATTAGAAGAAAGACAACCTTTTCAGTAAATGGTGCTGCCAAAATTGTTTAAACACTTGTAGAAAACTAAAACTAGATTTGTATATGTCACCCTGCACCAGAATCAACCACGAATGGATCAAAGACCTAGAAATAAAGGCTACAGGATGGTATAGGAGAAACTCTAGGGCTTCTTGGCACAGGCCAGAATTTTCTTAATAGAGACCCAGAAGCACAAAAATGCAAGAAAGGTTGTCCAAATGGGAATGCATGAAACTGCAAGGCAAAGGTCATAGCTAGCAACATCAACACAATGCCCATGGACTGGGAGATCTTCATTAGCCATACAATGGACAAGGGTCTCATATCTAAAATTTACTGAGAACTTAAAAAACAAAATCCCCCCAAAACAAATCCTCAAAGAAACAACTGCCCCAATAGCAAATGGGCTAAAGACTTAAAGAGAGACTTCTCTCAAGAGGAAATAAGAATGTCCAATAGATACATGAAAAAATGCTCAACTTGGGGCTGGGAAGGTGGTTGAGTGGTAGAGTGCTTGCCTTGCATTCAGGAGGCCCTGGGTTCTATTCCTCAGCACCACATAAGCAGAAAAAGCTGGAAGTGGTGCTGTGGCTCAAGTGGTAGAGCAATAGCCTTGAGCTGAAGAGCTGAGAGAAAGTGCCCAGGCCCAGAGTTCAGGCACCATGACTGGCAAAAAAAAAATGCTCAACTTCTCTAACCATAAAAGAAATGCAAATCAAGACAAAGTTGAGATTTCCTCTCACTCCAGTTAGAATGGCTATAATCAAGAATTCTAATAACAACAGATTCTGGAGGGGATGTGGCCAAAAGGATACCCTACTGCATAGTTGGTTGGAGTGTAAACTTATATGGAGATTCCTCAAAAGACTCCACATAGAGCTCCCTTATTACCCAGCAATCCCACTTTTGGGCATTTACCCAAATGATCACAAACAAGGTCATACCAAAGCTACCAGCACAACCATGTTTATTGCAGCATTATTTACCATAGCTAAAATATGAAACCAACCCATATGCCCCTCAGTAGATAAATGGATCAAGAAAATGTGGTATATATACACAATGGAATTTTATGCCTCCATCAGAAAAAAATGACATTGCCTCTTTTGTTATGAAATGGAAAGTCTTGGAAAAATCATTAGTTGAAGTAAGCCAGATCCAAAGTAACATAGGTTCCATTGTTTCCCTTGTTTGCACTGACTAGTACATGTCCAGGACATATCTAATACAAGCAGAATAGTTTTCAAAGGCTATGTACATATGATCATATGAGATGATGTTAAGCAAAATGTACCCCAAGAGTTGGACACAAGAGGTTTTTTCCCTAGTGTTTTTAATGTACTTACAATATACTATGTGATTCTTTTGTTTCTATTGTATGTTCTCCCCCCCCCCATGGTATAACACCTGTTTTCACTGGATTTGATGCTGGTGCTCTGCACCTTGTATATACATTTTTGTAATTTGGGGAGGAGAAGGGATATTGCAGAACACTTAAATGAGGATGCCGGCTGACCCATTGTGACTACTAGATGTACAGGACACTATATTGAAAACAAACTTTACAATGTCGGGGTGTGGGGGGGGGAGGAGTTGGGGAAAAAGTGATGGTAGGGAGAAAATAAAGGAGGATGGAACAATGTTCACTATGAAATGTACTCATTACCTTACTCATGTAACTGTAACCCATCTGTACAACATTTTTACAATAAAAAAATTAATTAAAAAAGAAAAAGTTTCTGGCTACCCACTGACTAGTTACAGACAAATAATACACTTAAGTCTCTATATCTTCATCTATAAAATAGAGACAGCAATAATACCTGTTATATAAATATATAATGATAATTAATGAATAGAAATACTCAGTATAGAGTGTGGCAGAGAATGTTTTATAAATGTATGTAGTTGTATATGATAGATGCACATTTTGTGGATATATATATACATATATATATATAATTAAGAAATATATTGCAAATAGTGGATAATTAATTTTTCTTAAATAGTTCAAAGAAACAATACAAATTGAAACAATAATTAAAATTAGGAAAATATTTTAAAAAACAATTGTAGAGATTTTGCTTCTTATTTCTACAGATCTATCACTGTCAGATTAGTGGTAAACTTCCCTATTAGAGATTAATTGTGTGAAAGAATGCTGATGGAAATTGAAGTTTATTTAAATAGCTGTGTTTTCTGCTGAGTCCAGAGAAATTTCTTGGGGCTGTAACTGACATTTGGAAAAGGCTGCCTTGTTGAATAAATGTATATGACATTACCTTGAAAGGAAGACTCTATCTTTGGGTTGTCCTCTAACTGTTCAGCTGTTTCCATTGGAAGGTAAGATATATTAAAAAATTCTCTTGACTACTGCCTCATTTATGAGGTGATATATTTCTGGACTATTAAATTTTTAAAGTGGTGCAAATGATTTTTGTTTCCAAATTTAAAGGTGAAATAAATATTCTAAGTGAATATGTCAAACACAATTGAAAGGTATAGAATTCTAAAAAAAAACAGCTATTAAAGGGATTACATCCCTTTTTAGAGAAGGCATTTCACAATGTTTTAATATAACATGTCAGCAAGAAACATTCCGGCTGCCAATGTTAATGTTGTCACACAGTACCATAATTTGAAATAAAAATCTTCCCCTATTTTAAAGAGATAATCATTGCTTCAAAAGTTTGACAATAACAAATTAAGAGGTCCAGGTATAACAATTGCTATAATTGCCTCTGGTACCTAGGTAGCCATTTAAATTCTCTTAGCTTATAATTAATAAGAATGGTTCTAATAGCTTTCAAAATTCCTCTCATCAGGATCCCAGGATGACATTAGAAATGCATAAACAAATTTCAAATGTTACAGTATATTGCTCTAGACATTCTTTAAAACTATGACTAATGTGTAATTTAATTGCACAGTGAACAGCAGCCAAAGAAAATGAGTGACAATCATCAACTATAATATATTAAGTTCTTTTAAGAGCCCTCTCATATCCACCACTTATTTGATTCTTTCCTATATAATGGGTATTGATAAATTTATTATTTGTTTATCTTATTTGTTTAGATTAATCTAAAGTTTTCTGTAGTATTTCTAGATGCAACTAGAAATAAGAATAGTGAGATTGGGCCAGGAGCTGGTGGCTCATGTCTGTAATCCTAGCTATTCAGATCTGAGGGTTGAGGTTCAAAGCCATCCCACGCAGGAAAGTCCTAGAGATTTGAATCTGTATTTAACCACCAGAAAACCGGAAGTGGCGATGTGGCTCAAAGTGGTAGAGCACTAGTTTTGAGCTGAAGAGCTCAGGGACAGCAAACAGGCCATGAGTTCAATTCCCATGACTGACACACACAAAAAATGAGATTGATTCTTTTTGCCTCAAGTATTTACTTCTACTGATATATGATAGGCATATATCTCATGCTATACAATGGAAATGAACCTGGAAAATTAGAATCTGGAAACTAGTTTTTTTCTCCCTTTTTTGAGAAGAAAACTCGAGGACCCTGAGAGATTTTTATCCTTAGGAATAAATTGGGGAAAGGGAAATGAAGATAATTGTCTCATAATTGACAACCCTAGAGTGGTTGTAGGATATCTCTAGTTTTCAAGCACGAGCACATACCTTGGAGGATGTAAATAATTTCCTATTTATTATTATCTTTAAAGTTACAGGGCTTGTTCTTTAATTTGGGTACCAGTAAAAACAAAATTCCCAGAAAACAAAATTCCCAGAAAAGTCCTAACTAAACAGAAATATTAAAAACAATTTTTCCAGTGGCTCATAGGCATACCATATTGTGAACAGAAAAAAAAAACAGAAACCCACACACTATCACTCATACATATACTAGATATTGAAAATAAGGGAAACCATGGGACCTATGTTTGTTTGGGCCTGGCTTACTTCACTTAATATAATATTTTCCAAGTTTTTCCATTTCCTAAAAATGGGGCAATGTCATTCTTTCTGATGGAGGCATAGAATTCCATTGTGTGTATATACCACATTTTCTTGATCCATTTATCTACTGAGGGGCATATGGGTTGGTTTCATATTTTAGCTATGGTAAATAATGCTGCAATAAACATGGTTGTGCTGGTAGCTTTGGTATGACCTTGTTTGTGATCATTTGGGTAAATGCCCAAAAGTGGGATTTCAAAGGGCTATAAGAAAGTTATCAATGACTAAAAGTGACAAGAGTCTTATAGATAATCCAATTATTATATTTGCAGAAAGAGACTATGGAGTATTAATGTTTGATATATTCAATAAAACAAAAGTTGAAGAAATAAAATAAAAAACATAAAAATTCTTCAGAACATTATAAATGAACTCAGCAAGTATTTTATTATGGAGTTTTACAACTACGTTCATCAAAGTGACTTTTTTGTTGAGACCCTGTCTGGTTTTGGAATGACTGTAAGGCTTCACAGAATGAATTTGGTAGTGATATCTACCTTCCTATTCCATGAAAAATTTTTTTTCCAATACCATATATGCGTGTGTGTGTATGTGTGTGTGTATGTGTATGAAACTTTTTAAACAAAAAATGAATTTTATGATTTTACCAATAGTCTGATATTGAATATAAAAATGTATAGAGTATATGAATGATAGGTTTTTCTTTTAAAGAATCCATTGTTTTCTCTGTAATACCAAGTAGAGGCTGTTGAAGTATATGTAAGACTCCAACTGCATCTGAGTTAATTCTTTTCCAAAGTAGAGAAAATTTGATAGATAATCCTTGCCACACAGTCTCTATTGTCCCAAATGCACCAAAGATTATAAAAACCAATAAACAAAACTTCTGATTGTGTTTACAGAAGCATTCCAACTTAGTTAACTTGAACAACAAGGGGTAAAAATGCTTGACAAGAAATGTACTCATTGGCTTACTCATGTAACTGTAACCCTTCTGTACAGCATCTTTACAATAAAATTAAAATCATAAATAAATAAATGCACAAAGGTAACTTAGTTGGAGAACATATGTTTACTGTATGTGAGGGTCTGGTTTTATCATCAACAGCATGAGTGAGAGAGAGAAAGAGAGGAGAGACAGAGAGAGACAGAGAGACACAGTTATTAGAAATAGAGCAGCCCTGTTCTCTTTTCAGTGATATCCTAGACACAGCAATCTCCAATTTTTTTTTACCATTAATGGAGATGACAAAAATTAAAAAAAATTCTGCTTTAATTTGTTATCATTTTGCTGTTCTTAACTCATAGTAGATCTTGAGTTATGTAGAAAAGAAGGTAGTGAAGATCTAGAATTTCACACATTTTGCCTACTGCCAAATATTAGCAAATATCTAGAAAAAAACCATGTCTTCACTATTATAAGGTTCTCCCTTGTATAGAACTTTATTGCTATATATTTTGAGGTTTCCTCATTGGCTTTTTGTTTCAGATATTTATAAATATGCATAGCTGTACATAATTTTATATCATTTAATTTACATACATTTTCTACTTGTTCTTAATGGGAAAGATTTTTTGTCTCTCAGTACAAGTTATTTTTTTTTCAAACTTGAATACTCAGGTATGAAGATATCAATAATCAATTTAAATTCAGATTCCTTGATTCCACTATGAAAATAAATTATATTTTAATGAAGCTGGAGCTTATATAAAAGTTTAAATCACCTGGATAACACTTATGCGTCCATTTGAAGACTAACAATTTTGTATGAGTGCACTGGATTACCAATGCTCCAACATTTAATGATTTTGTTATAACTTTTATTAAGATGAGAAATAATGAAGCTTAGGGATTCTTGTTTTGTCTATCACTTTGGATTGTGAAAACTTCACCTTGCTTATCTAACCCTTTCCAAAATGTAAAACAATTGTCTTTTGCTGTAGTTGATTTTAAAGTCAAGCAAAAAAAATCTATGAAACATTTGGCTTATTAGCATGTCTGCTGATATAAAAACCCATAAGGATTTTTAGTTTTGTGGTTATTTCCCTTTTATTTACACATAAGACAGTGCAACTTTAACATAGTGGCTGAAATCATGAACTCTTCAGAAGATTACCAATCACTTCAAGTTTAGGGACAATACTTTTCCAGTCAGTTTTCATATAGATATGATACATATGGATCTCAGTTTTATCTCTGTCTATGCATTTTTTGTCAATGAAAGTAGGTGATTAAATACAAAAGAGAAGAAGATTTATTTCCAAGAAAGAAAATATAGTACTCACTACTTATCACATTATAATTATTGGCAAAATATCCTCTACTGGTGTTGTGAAGTCCTTTAAATATTTGATGAATATAGCACATGAGTCATTTCCCAATATAAGGCCCCTCCACTGAGTCCTTTATCCCCAAATATTTCTTGTAATTTAAAAAAAGGGGAAATTTGTGTGCCATTTCCTCCAAAACAATTACTTTCATTCTCTCAATTGAATTAAAATAATCAATCCAAAACAAAGAACAGAAGAGTATGTTGAGGTGCTTCAACACAAGTTTTGTGGGTAACTGCAAATGTAAGACAGAGGAAGAGACAGCCATAGATCACAGAGAGAAAATGTCAATGGTATTTTTATCTATCTGTACTGATCAAGGATTTCCAGATAAATATTCATCTCTAGGTTCACATATAAATAAATATTTATATATAATATACATATATATAATATACATATATACTATGCATATGTAATACATATATATGAGATAAAAAGTGTGTTTTATTACAGTGTGGTAGTTTTTGTAGTTATTGTCCAAGTGAGAACACAGCTTGAACAGGAGCCTGAAGCATTCCACCTCCTTGTTTTATTTTGGACATGATTCAAATCTATCGAATTTTTCAGGTAGTTTGATTATGCTGGGGTAATAGTCCCCAGTACGGAATGAATTGCCTTTAAATCCAAATATTCTCAATGGAATTTTGACTATTTCTTTGTGATAGAGAGGACCAATGCCCACTATCCTTCATCTTAGAGGGAATACATAGCATTTGCACCAGTGGATCCCTAGAAAGTTCATTGAAACAGAGGCTTGTGAATGAGACTCAGATTTATTTGCCAGCTTCTAACTACTCATTTACTAGAACCAATCTGCATTGTATCATGAGTATGATATCTTTTAGAACAGAAGTTACAAAGATCACTAAAAACTAGATAGAGTGTTGGGGTAGGATGTACTCCTTAAGTAAGTACCTGAATGTGTGTTGTCCATGTCATGTAAAACCATACTACTTCTTGTGGTCCTGATGGACTAGGGAAAAGAATAGTGAATTTTCTGGATCAATAGCTGTATACAAGGGCCAGGAGATGAATGAATTCAATCAAGCAACAAAACCACATCTGTTATAGCAAGTGCATCACCACTTTGTTAATCTTATGATAATCTACTGCACAGGCCACATAGTAAATTTAAACGATAATATGATAGGAATCACTATCACAACATCTTATAAGCCCTTGATGATTACACTGATTTCTGCAATTCTTTCAGAGATCCATATCTTTTTTTTATTTTGGGGGACAGGGGTAGAGGTAGTTTATAATGGTTTCCACTTGACATTTCTCATCGCAATAAACCTCATACCATGGTTTAGATATCAGAAAGCTTTGTATCAGATTCTAGACAAGACTATTCCAATTAACATTCTGGAACTGGAGGACTAACCATGGCATAAGCAAGATTTATAGTCCCACTGTGTGATAGATCTGACCATCTGAACATGTTAATTTTCTACTCTGATTGGAGGGCTTCAGTAATCTTTTCATTCTCCTGGAGTTAGTATGTAGTCATTGCCCATTGGTTCCTAGACTCTCTACTTCCTTTAACTCAGTTACGTGGTACAAGGTCATAGGTTTTTTTGGGGGGAGGCTCAAATACAGATTAACCATACAAACTCTGTAGTGTACCAAAGTCTTTCCTCCACTAGCCTTTCAATTAAGGTGCTTTTCGGACATGTAAACGGGTTCAAGAAAGTGAGATCAGCCTTTTCCTATTTGAAAATATGCAAATATTGAACACATTTCCTCTATTTAAGCCAAGCAACCACAGTATTAGAGCCTTTTCTAATTTCCTGAGCTGCAACATTAAATGCCAAATCTCTGTTTCACATTTAATTCATTTAGAGTTTCCCCACATAAATAATTTTAGCCCAATCTATCTTTAAATCTTTCAGGCATATATCCCATACCCTTAGATCCATTCGAAGTATACTATCCAAATTTCTATTTCATTTTTCTAAATTTCCCTTATATTTTTAGATAGAATTCTTCACTCTTTGAGCATACTTACATTACTTAATTTAAAGTGATTTGGATACTCTTGATGACAGTTTCTATTGACAATCTTTGATCAGTTGAATAACTGTACTTTCCTGTTTATGTATTTCCTATATGAATATGTAGTGTGTGCATGCATGAATGTGTGTGTGTGTGAGTGTGTGTGTGTGTTTGTGAGTGTGTATCATATAGCTTAAAGTCAGGAACTGGACACTTTCCCTGAGATTTCTTGCTCAATGTAGTACTGTACCATTCATGCCAAAGCTCCACTTCTGGCTTTTTGGTGGCTAATTTGAGATAAGAGTCTCATAGATTTTCCTGCCTGGGTTGGCTTAGAATTGTAATCTTCAAATTTGACTCCTGAGTAGCTAGGATTACAGGTATGAGCCACCATAACCTGCCTTCATGTCTCATAAGTTTTTAAATAAAAATTGAATATTATACATTCTTCTTTTTCTTTCTGTGTTTCTTGGTCTTTTTTTAGTAATTCTCCTGTTTTTAGAAAATATTTTCTAATTAATTTTCTAAAGTCTATATTTTACATAATCTGAAACCACTGAATTGTCTGCTCAGCTAGGTTAAGTGATATCAAATAGCTGGTAGAAATTGCCTCAAATATCTTTGCTCAATTAGGCCTATCCATTCCTGAGAAGCTCTGTCTTTATATTGAGGTATATTTTTACAATCAACAAATAAATTTAAAAAGTGCCTGAGTCTTCTTTTCTTGCTTATATAGGACCTCAATATCAACAGCAAAATGTTAGGGTCTTTTCACGTCTTTCCTTTACATATACAATTCTTTCATAGCCTTCTAGATCCCCAAGAAGATATCAGAGTTTTTGAAGTCCCAGTAATCATCCTGTAACTAGATCTTCCCTTTGGCTATGTTCTTGTTTGTCCCAAATAATACCATGGCTTTTATATAGCAGAAACATTAAACAATTAGCAGCTGCTTGTTTTCAGAAAACACCTGGGGAATAGAGACTTCCCAGGCACAAGCTCTGAGCCAGATCAAATAGCACAAATAATCTGTGTATGGAGCTTTCACAGAAACCTTCCAAGCAGGTCAAATTTTGACGATGCTCTGGGGATGAGACTTTTTAGTTTCAAATCTTGTTTTCTTCCACCTTATGGCTGAAAATGTACTTTTTTTCTCCAAAAATGTACCGTGGAGCTGGAGATAGGTAAATGTGAATAGGGTAAGTTAAAAATTCCTCAAACCCTTCTATTTTCTTTGAAGGCTAAGTTTTACTTGTATACATTTCCTTGGGATCATTTGAAAACAGGTTAATTTCTCAAATTCTGAAAATGTTGGTCTTTATAAACTCTCAATATTTACATGGCATTTGTGGAGCAATAGATTCCACATGTCTTACTTCAGTTATTATATAAGTCGTGCATCTCACTTGATGCTAGATTTACATCATTTTCAAGCCTATTGAAATTTTATGTATTGATTATATTACATATTAACTCATGCAGCTACATTCATCCTTAAATTATTTGATTTGCCTTAAGAAATTGCAAATAGGAAGTATGCTGCTGAATCCTCTTAGAGATATCTTGGTGAAGAATTTTCAGGTTTTGATTATTTTATATCGACCTCTTATCAAACTGTCCCCAACACAATTTCAACCAGATAATAATCTGTTATCAGAGGAGATCTTGAATTTGAAACCTCATGTCTCTATTGGAGTTGCCTTTTACACACTTAATTTATAAAAATGAAATTAGATAGTTCCTTATTTAAGAATTCAAGAATAGAGACTTTAAATTGAATGGACAATTCAGCTTGCCATTTTACTCAATGAGCATATGCATTGTAGTGATTGTGAGAGGTTCCATATGATCCTTCTATTTTCTACGTTTCAATAACTTCTCATACCAAAAACATCTTGCCATGTTCAATGTGTTTCTTGTTTTTATTATATATATTTTTCATGCAGTATGGCCCCTAAATGTAATCCAGTGATTTTATCTGGTGCTCAGTGGAAGACAGAGCCATCTGTTCCAATAAAAAAGGAATTGGCAGTGGTGGACTCACCAAGAGATAGTATATAGTTCTTAAACATTGTACTTTACTAGAATAGTTATAGCTATGCTTTATTTAGGATTTATGAGACAAATTGATAATATACTCCCACTTTCCAGTCCAGATACATCTATATCATATAGCCAAACTGGGTCATTCAAGAAAATCATACATTGAACAGTGGACATTGCTTCCATTTTATTTTATTTTAGTTTCCATGTTATCTTTTACTCTTTCTAAGAAAATAAAATTCAACTGAGAGACTAAGCAGCAATTCTATCCAGGAGACATTGAATTTGCCTTCTTTATTGCTATCTTCTTTCCTGAAGATATATGACATGATTATCTCAATTTTACTACACAATTCCAAGGCTTTCTAAAATTGTGCTATCAAGTTGCAAAATCATCATGAGAGATCCTCATATTGTTGATTATAAACTAAAAATAGCTTCAATAAAATTTAGTTTTTTGATAGTACATCACTGTTTGAAAAGAGAATGAGTTAGGCAGTGATCTCAATGCTAAAAGTGCATTAATAATAATAATAATAATAATGCTCTCTAATTCGCGTGTGTGTGTGTGCCTGTCTGTCCTGGAGCTTGAACTCAGTGCCTAGGCACTGTCCTTTAAGCTCTTTTGTTCAAGTCTAGCACTGTACCACTTGAGCCACAGTTCCACTCCTGATTTTCTACTGGCTAATTGGAGATAAGAGTCTCTTGGACTTTCCAGTCTAAGCTGGCTTCAGACCATGATCCTCAAAACTCAGCTTACTGGGTTGCTAGGATTCTAGGCATGAGCCACAGCTTAACTCTAATTCTTGTGTATAAAGTGAAGTAGGAAAATCCAACAATTTCTGAAAATTAAACTATAAATAGTTGTACTTCAGGAAAGTTGTGTATTGAAAATAATTGTTTATTTAGAGAAACGATTTCCATTTCTGATGCTGACTTATTGGTAAAGAAGATTGGTATGTTTTCTTTTTTGTGGCATTGGGATTTGAACTCAGGATTTTATGCTTTCTAAACAAGCACTATACCATTTGAACCACATGTCCAACACTTTTTGCTTTATGTTACTAAGCAGCATTTTGCTTTTTACCCAGGGCCATACTCAGACCAGAATACTTCTACCTATGCCTGCTGTGCATCTAGGACTACAGGCTCACAAATGGCTTGTTTTTGTTGAGAATGATAGGTCTCTTGCTAATTTTTGACAATTGTTCTGCTGCAGTCCTCCAAAATAGCAACTAGGACTTGGTATATTCAAAACAAACTGGGAAGGTGGCTCAGTGGTAGAGTGCTTGCCTCGCATGCATGAGGCTCTGAGTTTGATTCCTCAGCACCACATAAACAGAAAAATCTGGAACTGGCGCTGTGACTCAAGTGGTAGAGCACCAGCCTTGAGCTGAAGAGCTTAGGGAGTGCCCTTATGACGGACCAAAAAAAAAAAAAAAAGAAAAAGAAAAGAAAATGATTTGTTGTGTAGAGCACTTAGAAAGGTTTTATCTTACTGTGCTTTACTTTGTTAACAAGAAAGCTTTATTTTTCTACTTTCAAAAGTTCATATCTTTGCTATTTTAACTGGAGGT
The DNA here is from genome assembly GCF_000151885.1 of Dipodomys ordii. Taxonomy (NCBI): domain Eukaryota; kingdom Metazoa; phylum Chordata; class Mammalia; order Rodentia; family Heteromyidae; genus Dipodomys; species Dipodomys ordii. The sequence goes on from NW_012267419.1 coordinate 2,614,770, forward strand.
GAGTCTTGGTCTCTTATTAGTGACCAAATAACACTATTCCATCACCTTTTGATGTGGCTCAATGGAAAGAGCTCCATCTTTACATGAGAATCCTGATATCTGGTCTTACAGTTGTGCATTAAGAATTGTTCCATCTGAACTGGGTGCAAAAATGATTTTGTGCTGTTTACAAGGCAGCTTATTGATTTCCAAGATATATGGCCTGTTGCTATCATGTTTGTCAGTCACTTTTTTAACATGAAGAAGTGGAGAGGGAATTGTTTTGAACAATTTTATTCTATTAATTCTTTTATCTCCATTGACTATTCAGATAACCAATGCAACTCTGACACCATTGTCAAGAAATGTTCATTCCACTAGAGACTTGTCCAGGTGAGAGACGTTAACTTCTTTGTTAGAGGGTTACTGATGTGTCGCCAAAAGCATACTTATGGCTCTTAAGTAAGTTTTTCCAATTCTTCACAATGCTGTTCAACTTCCCAATGTCTCTTATATGCAAAATAGATACATGTTATTATATAGGCAATGAGACAAGTTCTCTCTTAGCCCATTTGTTGTGAAACAAAAATGTATCACTGAATTATAGCACTTGAATGTATATTGGGGAATTAGTTTACCAAATATCTTAGCTGTCCCTGAAACAAATTTTAGGTATATTCATATGATTTTTTTCTTTTTTCTTTCTCCTTACCTTTCAATATCTTTCACATTCAGCCCATTCCATTTTTCCACTTTTTAAAAAGCTATAATGGGATTTGAAATTCTTTTAGGGCCTTGAGCTTCCTAGGTAAGTGCTCTACCACTTGAACCATAGGCACATCTTTTTATATTTTACATAAATTTTGAACGAGGCCTTGTCCTTTTTTTTGCCAAGGGATGGCCTGTGGATCATAATCCTCCAATCTATGTTTTCCTCAAATCTGAAGTTACATGCCTGGCCCTAGCCCATTGTTTTTACTGTTGTTAGTATCAAATATGTTTTACCAGTATTTATACCCTAATCTCATTTATTTTTCTGTACCAAGTACTACCCTAAAATTTGTATAAGGATACTGAAACTTAGCAAGATTATTCAAGCAATTAAATAAAATTGTTTATACATTCTGGCTACACAAATAGCAGTATGAACTTAGCCATGGCTTTTAAGCAACCAAACCTATATTTTTATGTGCACAATAATACTCAACATTCCTAGAATATATATTAAAGGGTACCACTACTCATGGCAGCCAGGTAGTCAGTGAAAACTGCCACTAACATGGGTTAAATATTGAAAGAATTAATTATTTAGCTATGTACATGGGAACATTCTTTATAAAAATAGGAAGAAAGTGAAAATTTTAAAATGTCCTCTACAGTTTAGAGGGATTGAGCGCAATATAAAAAACAGACTGTCATGTTTGACATATATCATGAGTTCTTTGAGACTATTTTATTCACATTAACGGAAAGGTGTTATTGGTAGCAAAATTAGTCATTTGAATTTTTTCAAGATAGAGTATTTGAAATGAGGATTGTAATAATATCTCACAAAAAGCATACATATTTTAAACTAACTATAATATCTAAAAATAAGTTGAAACATATTTAATAGCTTTCTAGGTCCAATTTAAGTCTAGCAAATATGATCACCTTAGAGTCTGGGAATCAAGTAAATTGACTGAATAATTTACCTAGGTCTTTCTTCCTAGTTACATCAGTATGAAAGCATCAGAAGCAGGAAAAATGATTTAAAGGATAGTGATTCATAGATTACTATCAAGAAAGAGGTCAGGTATTAGTCCCCATTGTATATACCTCTAGAGCCCATTCTGATATTTTAAGTCTATATGTTTTAGATGAATCTTTTCATGGCATTTAGCAGTGGATTATCTGGGAACATAAAACATTTTTGATTAATGAGCATATGGTGTTAAGATAGTTAAATGCTCTGTACTTTAGAAGAAGTGGTTTAAGCTATGCTATGTCATTTAATAGCCAGATCAGGGATTTAAAGAAAATTATAAAGATATGGAGCTATAGTGACAACATCAGCACTTACTTGTCTTTTTATTCTCCTCTAATTCTTAACAACACTAATTGCCATATAGGATAGATAGAATGGACAGGACAAACACGAAGCTCCTGTAAGAAGCAGTGCACTATAGGGAAAGAAACCTATGGGACTATATGAGCCCAAAAGACATTCCATATATCTGGAATCATATGAACAGAAACAAAAAAATTGACAGTAGTTTTGAGAATTAATTTTAGTTTAAAAAGTGTGAACTTGGGGCGGAGAAGGTGGCTCAGTGTTAGAATGCTTGCCTTGCATGCAAGAGGCCCTGGGTTCGAATCCTTAGCACCACACAAGCAGAAAAAAGCCAGAAGTGGCACTGTGGCTCAAGTGGTAGAGCGCTAACATTGAACTGAAAAGCTAAGGAACAGTGTCCCGGCCCAGAGTACAAGGCCCATGACTGACAAAAAAAAGTGTGAAATTGTAAAATAAATTCATTTTAAGATAAAGGAGTTGGTGAAATGAACCCCAAGATAAGTGTTCAAATGTTTTTTTCCTTTCATGCGATTGTTTCTAACATATTTATAAGATGATTTCTTTGTTGCTTTGTATGTCCCTCCCCCACGGTATGACCCTTGCTTTCACTGTTTTTGATGTTGGCATAATTTGTGGAGAGGAAGGGCAAGAACAAATCGTTTAAGTAGGGATACAAGTGGACCCACTGCAACAATGAGATGTACAAGTTGTTATGTTGAAAAACAAATTTTACAACTTTGGCCAGGGGAGGGGGGATGGGAAGGGAAAACAAAGGGGGAGGCAACAATACTTGATAAGATATGCACTCATTATCTTGCCCACCTAATTGTAACCCTTTTGAATGGTATTTTCACAATAAAACAATAACAACAACAACAACAAAAGATAAAGGAGCTGGGTGCCTGTGGCTCATGCCTGTAATCCTAGCTACTCAGGGTTGAGTCTGAGGATCGTGGTTCAAAGCCAGCCTGGGCAGGAACATCCATGAGACCATGACAGTCTTATCTCCAATTAACCACCAGAAAACCAGAAATGGCGCTGTGCCTCAAATGATACAACACTAGTCTTGAGCTGAAGAGCTGACAGATAGCACCCAGGCACAGAGTTCAAGACCCACGACCCTCAAAATTATATATATATATATATATATATATATGGAATATTTTATATAATTTTCTTTCATAGTATCTATACTAATACAAAAAACACATTTTACCAAGTTTGTCAAGGATAAGAACATATATCATTTGCATTTTTGTAAGATTCATTAAAATAGTTTTATCTGACTCACAAAAACTTGATATTGTTTTGGGAACCCCAGATTCTCACAGCTCATTCAGGATAACTCAAATAACTAAAGACAAAATCAAACGGGGAGAAACTCAGCTTAATTATGAAGCAAACATGCTTATATAATAAAAATAGTAATGAAGGTGAAGTAAATGAATAGACTGAATACTTTAATATAACTTACCTATTCTGTTTTTAAAGTTAATTTAGGCGGGCAAAGGAGAAAAGATTGCATTGCTTTTTATCCATTAGTTTGTAGGAAGAAAAAGTCTCTTGTTTTTACTTGACCTGATACTGATTTAGTTTCTCAACTGTTCAAAATCTCTCCTCTCTCATTTCCCCTATAGAAAACTTTTTTGTAACCTTGTTTTGTCAGCAAAGGATTGTTTCAAAGGAAAAAAATCCCAAGGAGGCTATCACAAAAGATGATAGAGGATGTCTTTTCCTTATTCTGAGGGTTAAAAAAATAATCTTTTTGCAAAATAATACTAATTACAACATATACAAATGAGTAAATATGATAAATTCTGAAAGTGAGAAATGTGTTATTACATGAAATGGAAGAATTTGACCTAATTAATGAGATGAGTGGAAACAGAAAAATAAACAATATAAAAGTAAAGTGTAGACAAGAAGCATTTCTGGGAATTATTTCCATTCTCTATGTACACCAGTCTGTATTCTTATTTTTCAAAACTGAAATGTACAAGATGATAACCTTAATGACTCACCCATACTGAAGTATCCTCCAGAAGTAAAACTATCTCAATATCTTTGACATTTTTCTTCTCTGCATTCCCCCAGAATCTCAAAAGCCACAATCCCTTCAAATTGCAACCTCCATCACAAAAACATTTGGGAATTGAGGACAAAAATGAATGATCCTTTTATTCTTCTCATTTAAAAGCAAGAGGATAAAATAGGTCTTCCTTTCAAGTGTTTATAAAATTTAGTTCTCACTAAGATACAGTCTTTGAAAAAATCAATAGTTATTTTTCTGTATACTCAGGGCCTACCCCATAATCATATTATATTTAAATTGCAACAAAAACAAATATAAAAATCAGCGAATCAAGGATATATTTTAACTAATTTATCTTGGTGAACTTATAAACTGAGGCATAATATTCTAGCTTCTCTGATTTGTTTCAATATTAGCATGCATGTGAAATTGTATCAGTTATTTTGGTCAATATGTGATATAATACTGATTATAAATCAGTATTCTTTCTTAAAACTTTGCCTTTTTACTAGCTTTATTAAATCTTTTACAAATGATTCGCAATTTATTCCAAAAGTTAAACATTTTGTATTTTTTGACTCCTGAAGTTGTACATTCCAGAACGAGAATAAAAGTGGACTGCAATAGACAGTTTTTAACTAGTCAAAGATACAATTACTGCCTACATTTTATATTCATCCAGTTTAAGTGAATTTCCTCATCATGATTCAGCCATTCTTTTTTTAATATATACATATCTATCTATCTATCTATCTATCTATCTATCTATCTATATTTATTGTAAAGATACTATACAATGGGATTACAGTCAGCCATTCTTAGTTTAGCATTCTGTCATTCATTTTCTTTTTTTTTAAATTTATTTATTTATTTTTTATTTGTGAACATACTGTACAGAGGGGTTACAATTACATGGGCAGGATAATGCGTACATTTCTTACCAAGCATTGCAGCCTCCTCCTTTGGTTTACCCTTCACATCCCTTCCCAGCCTCCCCCCTCCCCTAAGCCTGCTAAGGAGTTAGTTCTTTATTTTCCTCATTCACTATGTGTTAAATACTCTTGCTTATGTTCCATTTATAATTTGTCTTGCTTTGACTGTTGAAATGCACATAGCTTAGGTATTTCTTTTATTTTTCTAATGATTTGTTTTTTCTTTTGTAAAATTTATTTTATAAATGGCAGTACTGCCAAAAGCTATCTACAAATTCAATGCGATACCTACCAGTATTCCAACCTCATTCTTCAATGAAATAGAAGAAACCCAAAAATTCATATGGAACAATAAAAGACTCTGAATAGCAAAAACAATCCTTAACAGAAAGAACAGTGCTGGAAGAATATCAATACGAAATTTCAAACTCTTCTACAAAGCCATAGTAATCAAAACAGCTTGGTACTGACACAAGAACAGATGTGACGATGAATAGAATAGACCCGGAAATGAACCCACAGACCTACAGCCACGTAATCTTCCATAAGGGAGCTAAAAAAATAGAGTAGAAGAAAGACAGCCTCTTCAGTAAATGGTGCTGGCAAAATTGGTTAATCACCTGTAGAAAAGTAAAGCTAGATCCTTATATATTACCCTGCACCAGAATGAACTCCAAATGGATCAAAGACCTCGAAGACAAAGCAGACACCCTGAAAACATTACAGGAAGCTATGGGAAAAACTCTAGGGCTCCTTGCCACAGGCTGGAATTTTCTTAATAAAGACCCAAAAACACAACAAGTCAAGGAAAAGTTGGACAAATGGGATTGCATGAAATTGCAGAGCTTCTGCATGGCAAAGGACATAGCTAGCAAGATCAATAGAAAACCCATGAATTGGAGAATCTTCATTAGCCATACAACGGACAAGGGTCTCATATCTAAAACAGAACTCAAAAAACTAAATCCCTCAGCAACAAATCCTCAAAGAAACTACTGCCTAATAAATAAGTGGGCTAAAGACTCAAAGAGAAACTTCTCTGAAGAAGAAATAAGAATGGCCAATAGACACATGAAGAAATGCGCAACCTCTCTAGCCATAAAAGAAATACAAATCAAAACAACATTGAGATTCTGCCTCACTACAGTTAGAATGGCTATAATCAAGAAATCTGAAAGCAACGGATGCTGGAGAGGATGTGGCCAAAGGGGAACCCTACTGCATTGTTGGTGGGAGTGCAAAATTGTTCAACCACTTTGGAAATCAGTATGGAGGTACCTCAAAAGACTCCATATAGAGCTCCCCTATGACCCAGCAATCCCACTTTTGGGTATTTACCCAAACGATCACAAACAAGGCTATACTGAAGCTCCCAGCACAACTATGTTTATTGCAGCGTTATTTACCATAGCTAAGATATGGAAGCAAACCAGATGCCCCTCAGTAGAGATGAATGGATCAAGAAAATGTGATATATATGTATATACATATATATATGTGTATATATATATATATATATGACCTTGCCACATTTGTTAGGAAATGGAAAGACTTGGAAAAAATTATGATAAGCGAAGTAAGTCAGGCCTAAAGAAACATAGGTCCCATGGTTTCCCTTCTTTGCAATAACTAGTATAAGTTTAGGACAAGCAGAAAAGGTAAAAAAAAAACCATGTGCATATGACCATATAAGATGATGTTAAGTGAAATGAACTCAAAGGTAGGGACACAATTTGTTTTTACTTTCTTGCTATTGTTATTAAGGTATCTAAAATGTACTATGTGATTTTTTTGTTTCTCTTGTATGTTCTTTCCCCTTGGGAACCCTGTTTTCACTGTGTTTGACGTCGGTTCCCTGCATGTTGTATAGACCTTTTTCTAATTTGAGGTGTAGAAGGGAAATAAAATGCTGAAACAAAGATGCAGTTTGACCTATTATAATAATGACATATACAAAACACTATGCTGAAAACGAACTTTACATCTTGGCAGGGTGGGGTGGGGGTGGAGGAGGGGAGGAAGTAGTTGGGGAGGTGGGGAGGAAAGTGATGGTAAGGAAAAAATAAAGGTGGATGTAATAATTCTAGATAGGAAATGTACTCATTACTTTACTCACGTAACTGTAACCCCTCTGTATACTATTTTTACAATAAAAAACATAAAAAGTTGTATATTTTCTGTTGTTATAACATTAGTTATTTATTTTCTGATATTGACTTTTCAAGTCTATTCTTCTACTTTCCTGTTTAATTTTTTATCCTATTTTTAAAATATTGTACTCCCTCCTACTTAGAAGTTTATGATTATCTCAGTAAAGTCATATATTGAATTATAATAGAAATATGGAAATAATATTAATATAAAATATTGTTATCAGCTAAAATAAGTAGGATGCTTACTTATTGATCTACTTTTAGAAATTAAAATGATCATCATAAAGACCTTATCAAAACAATTGAAAGGATAAATTATAATTATATCAAAAAGCAAGGTATATGATATGATATGCATTAGTACTGTGGACTCATGGAAATAAAGCAAATATATTAGCCTAGGGCCTGTGGTTCACACCAGTGGTCCTAGCAACTCTGGAGTCTTAAATCATGGTTCAAAGCCACCTTCTGCAGAGAAGTCCACAAGATTTATCCCCAATTAAGTATCAAAAAAGCCAGAAATGGAACAGTGGCTAAAGTAGTAGAGTGCTAGTCTTGAGAACAAAAGGTCTGGAAGAGTGCCCAGGCCCTGAGTTTAAGCCCCAGGACCAACACCCACACCCCCCCCACACACACACCACAAAAAATACTCCATATAGAATGAAAAAATTGGGTAGAAATATGAAAGAAGCAGGCATGATTATGTCTGGCTAGTAGGAATATATGACAAACTTTGTTTATTTTTCTGTATTTACAACTTCAGAAAATGAGCCTATTGCTTTCCATAAAAGTTCCTGCTTTTAGAGATCTTACTGTAAACTTTATTAGTAAAAATTTTATATACATGAACACTGAAAATAAGAAAAGCACTTCCTTACATTGGAGAAGCCTCCTTCTAAGCTAGCCTTTAGTGATTCCAGATTTCTGATATTTATATTCTTGGGTATACTTTTCCTTTTGAATGTAAACTAAACCAAGTGACTTTCATTTGATAAACAGAATACAGTAAGTAAGAGACATGGAAATGTCACATCCAAGATGAGGTTACAAAAATGAGGGGCTTATATATTGCTTATGTTGTTTCACTCTCTCTGTTTTTATTTCTGTTTTGAATCTGAAGAAGCTAGCTTCCATGTTGTGAGCTGCATTGTGAAGAGATCTGAAAAGGAAGGACCAGGGGATAGCCTCCAATTTACAGCCAGAGAGGAAACAAAGCTGTCTGTATATGCTGAAAAGAATTTAACACTGATAACATTCATATAAATCAGCATGGTAGCAGATCTTTCTCAGTTAATCAGACCACAGCCTATACTGTCATGCTGATTTCACTCTCTGGTAAACTGAAATACAAGTTTTTTTTATAATTGACAAATAAAAATTCAAATTATTTATTATGTTAATATATTATTTTGGTATGTACATATATAATAACATAGCTAAATCAAGGCATGTAACATGCATTAAACATATATTTACCTTCTTTCGGTGAGAACTACAGTCCTATAGTGTGCAGCATATCACTCAAAATTTGTGTTTTGTAAATAAATATATATATACACAGTCTCTCACCCTGTGAGAGATACTATTCAGACTTTGTTTTAAATTTGTCTTTTCAGATCTCCCATATAAATTAGATCATACAGTATTTGCCTTTCTGGATTATTTCATGCTCCATAAATTTTCAAGTCAATCATGTTGCAAATGTCAAAATTCATTAATTTTTTATGGCAGAATAAATGGCAAACATTAAAGGAAATAAACCAGTCATAGACAAATACCATATAATCTCACTTGTATGTGATATCTAAACAATGTTGTCTCACATATATGAAGCATAATATTAGTTATCAGAGATGATTCTCATGGTCAAGGTAGAATGCTAAAATGGATACCACATAAGAGTTAAAATATACCTTATAGCAGTTATATAGGAGGCACAATTTTAAACACCCAAAAAAGTTTAAATACATAGAGATAAATGATTATCTATGGTCCATGTGAGCTACAATACTTGTGGATCAGTTTCGGAGATGAGAAAAGAGGAGGAATATTTGAAGAGTAGACAAAGGAGGAGGCTGCAATGCTTGGTAAGAAATGTATGCATTATCCTGCCCATGTAATTGTAACCCCGCTGTACAGTATGTTCACAAATAAAATAAAAGTTTTTAAAAAAGAGGAGGAATATTAAACGTCATCGAATTTCTTTTGGGGGTCATGAAAATGTCCTAAAATTGATTGTGCTGTTGTTTGTGCAACTGTTTGGATAAACTAATAGTCACTAGATTACGCATTTTAAATAGATGGATTATAGTATATGTCAGTTATGTCCCAAAAAATGCTTCTTAAGAGAACATATTTGGAAAAAATAAAAATTAAAGAGCTTGTTTTAGAAGAAAACATAATGACAATTTAATGAAAGAATAAATACATTACAATACTGATTGTGCTAAATATTATTCAATGAGATAAAAATAAAATTAACTTCTCAATGAAGATATGAAAATAACATAGTTGTCTCTCATTTGTTCTAGCAGCCCCCTGAAGATACCAAAATCCATTGGTGTGAAATTTATATGAAAAATATTATAATGTTTTCATATTACTTGTACATATCCTATTAATATGTTATTTCACCACTTAGTTACCTAATATGATGTAATATTATATGAATAATTATACTGTACAGCCTAGTTAAAGAGGTAAGAACATTTGTATGTGTGCAGTGTAGACACATTTTCTTGTATTTTCACCCCACAAATGTTTGTACTCATACATGTGAAACATGTGTCTAGATAGCTGACTTTTCACCAAACGTAGGATGATTATTTCTCAGAAATTTTGGAAGTAATGCACTAAGGGAATAGTTCATTAGCAATTTTCACAGGAAACGATTATCTTTACAATTGCTAGAACTGGCAGTTACCATTTCAACAAAGTAATTAAACTAGTCATGAAATGTAGCAAAACCTAATTTTATAGACCTCCTGTTATGATATGACATGTGGCACATAGAATTACTATATTAATATTGTTAGTACTGTAACAAAATAGCTGACAGGGTTAACACTAAAGAGGTTTACTTAGTTCACAGTTCTGGGAGTTCAATATTTGATATCTACTTTGGTCAAGTTCTGTTGAAGATTTGAATGCTCTGTCATATTCTGCTGAATAGGAAAGGCAGGAATAGGTACAAGAGATAAGTCTTGATATATGAAGCTATGAGCTGAGTAATGTTTGGCTCAAGTTTTATGTCAATCTTCTGTATAGAATGGACTAAAGATTACAGCAGTATTATTATAATTTCTTTAAAGGGTAAAGACCCTAGTGATCCCACTAAACTGCACCTCTTAGAAGTTCAGGCACTGAACTGCCACATGAACCTTTCAGGATCTAATCAAACCATATGCAAACCATAGTATACAATTAGGATTCATTGACAAAAGTACTTACCCTGATTCAAATAATGCCGTTATATATAACTTCCATCTTAAATGAAATATAAGAGGGTAAAAGACCATCTTAAACAACATCCACAGAAAGCAAATATCTCCAGATATAATATTATACATCAGTCAGTACAGGCCTAATTTCAAATACAGGCCTAATTTCAGGATATTTTCCTTCAAAGAAAAAAATATATAAGAGAATTGATATGGTTTTAAAGTTGTAAATACTTAAAATGCATTAACATTGACTATACTCTACTTTTTTGAAGACAAGTTATAAAAGATGTTTATGCTCACAGTGAAATAGATCAAACCAGTGTGGGAATATATTAGCAACAAGTAATATTTGTGGGATTGAAAACTTTGTTTTAATCTGTCCAGACAGCTTTAACAGAATAGCATTTACTGGATAGCTTTATCCTACTTAAATTTCTTGGACTGAAATAATGAGTGCTGTAACTTGAATAACCTACAAGCAATAGAAATTTATTTTCTATGGTTCTGGATGCTTGAAAGTCTCAGAATGAGGCATCAATAAGTTGTGATTTATGAGGGTTTATTTCCTAGTGCAACAAGGAGATGGCCATCATCTCCATATACTTTCAACATAAAAGAAAGATGAAATAACTTTCTGGTGTCTGATGAAATCATTTATTTCTTTTAACTGCTTCACACTGAAGTACCAGCACATTATTGAATACATTTCAAAAATTTGAACCAGATATAAACATTCAGTCTGTAGCAAATATTCTAAGGTTTTTCAACTTCTTTATGTATTTGACTGACTTATGATGCTGGGTGGAGTTAGAGGATGGGATTTATTTATAAGCTTTTATACTGATAGTGAAAACTTTGCCTAAAGGTGTATATAGGTTTTGAATTTACAAATTGTAGCAGCATAAAATTGAATGCTTTCTTGTTATCTACCATGGTGGTAAGAGTAGGAGTAAAAAGTGAGTACAGGTAATACTGAGGGCATGGATAAGAGATATCTGGTTCAATCTACCAATTGATGCCAAAACAAATAAAAAATAATGATTTCATTTGAAGAAGAAGGTAGATGAAATGAATTTGGAAGAATAGGAAAGCATATAGAAATCTCCAGCTGAAAATAATATTGTCTATTTCTTTAAAATCACATGTGATGCAATCTCATTTATAAAGACTTCATTGATTTTTTTTGTGTTTCTGGAACTTTACCTATAAAGTTTCAACCTGTACCAAGGAGCCCTAGCATTTCATTTATTCCTTGTTGTTGTAATGGTATGGTTTCAGGTCTTACACTGAGGTCTTTTATCCATTTTTGATTGATGTTGGTGCAAGGTGATATGTAATGATTTACTCTCAGTTTTCTGCATGTGGTTGTCCAATTTACCAATACCATTTATTAAAGAAGCTATCTTTCAGTCTATGTTTTTGTTCCCTTATCAAAAATTAGATGGATTTAAGTCTGAAGGTTCCTTTCTGGGTCATCAATTTTGTTCTATTAGTCCTCTGGACTACTTTTGCACTATTATCAAGCTGTTTTCATTACTACAGCTTTGTAATAGACTTTGAAATTTACTATTGTTATCCCCCAACACTACTCTTGCAGCACAGCAAAATACATAATTAATGAGGTAATCCAAAATCTTATGAAATGGGGAAGTATTTTATCAACTATACACCAGACAAGGGACTAATATTCAAAATATACTTAGACCTCAGAAATTTAAACACTCAAAAAATACACTCAAAGAAACAACAATTAATAAATAAGCTAATAACTTGAAGAGAAAATTCTCAGAAATAGAAAAAATAAAAATAGTCAAAATACACATGAAGAAATGTTCAACTCTTCTGGACATAAAATACAAATCAAAACAACACTGAAAATCCACCCTACCCCAGTTAGAATGGCCCTTATCAAGAAAACTAACACTAATAAATGCTGACAAGGTGAAGAAAAAGAGAACACTATTACACTGTTGGTGAAAATGTAAGCTTGTTCAACCACTCTAGCAAGCAGTATGGAGATTCTTCAAAACATTAAACATGAAATTACCCTATGACCCAGCATTCCACTCCTGGGCATTTATCCAATAGAATACAAACAAGAATATACTAACTCCACCAAGCAAAACCACGTTCACTGAAGCGCTATTTGACATAGCCAAGATATGAAATGAGCCCAGATGCCCTTCAATGGAGAAATGGGTCAACAAAATGTGGTAGATATATATACACTATGGTATTCTATTAATTCATCACAAAGAATGATATTGTACCGTACATAAGGAAATGGAAAGACTTGGGAAAAAAAGTTATATTAGGTGAAGTAAGCCAGACTCACAGTTTTCATGGTTTTCCTCATTCATGGTAACTAGAACATCTCTATGAATCTTTATCCAACACTCTACGTGGTGTAAATAGTTAAAAATGAATTAACTGAATTATAACAGACTCTATGGAGATCTCAAATAGTGTAATTCTTTAATAAGATTATGATAAAGCCCAGGAAATTAATTACCAGGAAATGGGTACTTGCCAGAGGGGAAAGTGGGGCTAAGGGGAGAGGGATGGAAGAATGAAGGACGGAGCATGCAGAAAAAAATCATTGTATAAGCCACAGAATTGAGAAATGGGCGGAGAGTAAATGGGGGTGAAAATTGTGAAGAGATGACATAGATCAGGATGCATTGTCTATATAAACTTCTTTGTTAAATGGCAAAACATGAACCATCAATATATATCCTAAAAATTAAGAAAAGTGAGGAAACGGTACATTGGGAGGGGTGATTGAGAATGTTGAAAGGGGTGACATTGATCAAGATGCACTGTATTCATAAACTCCTTTGTTGAATGGCAACTTCTTGCACAACTAAATATAATAAAATATTAAAAAATAAGACTGGGATGTGTGTGTAGGGGGGGAGATAGGAAGGGATGGGAAGGGGAAACAAAGGAGGAGGCAACAATGCTTGATTAGAAATGTACTCATTACCTTGCCCATGTAATTGTAACCCCTCTGTACGGTATTTTCACAATATAAATAAATAAATAAGTAAACTCTCTCTCCCTCTCTATCTCAATATCTATATATCTATCTGTATGTATTTTTTCCTTTGAGGCTTTATTGCTTATACTTATGGCTTTTATATTTATAAATTACAATACATACAATGCTGGGAAACAAGAATCCAGTTACTAAGGTTTGGTGGGATTTGCCCCTAATGATTCACATGCAATGTTGGGAGATAGCAGGACCTTTACGAGAATGAAGGTAGTTCTCAGAGATAGGTCATTAAAGAAGCTATCCTCAGATGAAACCTCATGGGACTCTGGTCATTTCATATGAGATAGTAAAGAACAATCTTGTCCTCTCCTCATTTGCTAGTTTCTTGTCTTGCCATACACTCTTTCTCTCCATGATGGTATTCACCTGAGGCCTTATAAGAGTTCAAAATAATAAATACAGCCTTTATAATGTTACAGACTGCCTCACTGAATTTTACTTTACTTGTAAAGGCAGTTAAAGAACTTAAAACTATTTTTAGAGCTGGGCACCAGTGCATGCCTGTAATCCTAGCTACTCAGGAGACTGAGATCTGAGGATCGTGGTTCAAAGCCAGCTCAGACAAGAAAGTCCATAAGACTCTTTTTTCTGTGGTGCTGTGCATCAAATGAGAGAGTATTAGCCTTGAGCTGAAGAGCTCAGGCACAGCTCCTAGGTCCAGAATTCAAGGCCCATGATGGAAAAAAATATATATATTTTTAGAAAACAGTGCTTTCAACCTCAGTCTCACCTCACAATCTAGGGTTATTTTAAATGCTAGCTTTTCTTGTTACATTCAAAAATAGTTGCTGTATAATCACGTATATAACCATTTGTACCTCTATTAATACATTGGGTCAAAAGGCTAGAACAATTAGAAAATACAACCAACAACAACTTAAGGCTAGAAAAATACTGAGAGTAGAATCTGAACATTGTCACCCCAGAAAAATATAAGGTTATGGGGTAATAATATCTGTCAATTTTCTAGATTAATTTTTAATATATATTGCTCTAACTTTATGTGGTTTATCTTTCAAATGTTCACATATTACAAGCTTGGTCCCCAATGTAGTGAGGTTTAGATGTGGTGGTACCATTAAGAAGGGAGGTCATATGTTGAAAATCGACTATTCATCTTGTGAGGGAGGAGGAAAAAAACTAGGAGAAAACAAAGAAATAAGTGAGGCCATTCCAAAAGAAATGTACACTTACCTGAATTATATAACTGTAACCCCTCTGTACATCACCTGTACAATGAAAGAAAGAAAGAAAGGAGGAAAGAAAGAAAGAGGATAGGGAAGGGAAGGGAAGGGAAGGGAAGGGAAAGGAAGGAAAGGGAAGGGAAGGGAAGGGAA
>NW_012267419.1:2629806-2670301 GCF_000151885.1 Dipodomys ordii
AAGGGAAGGGAAGGGAAGGGAAGGGAAGGGAAGGGAAGGGAAGGGAAGGGGAAGAAAAAAACCCTGAATAACAGGAGGTACCAAACTAAAGCAATAAAAAAATAGGAATTATTGTACCTCCTCAGGAAACCTCTCAAGGTGTTCTGTACAAACAAGGATTTAGGGTCCCAGGACACACAGTACCTCAAGAAATCTACACCAATCAAACTTTAAATAGATAAAGACATCCTATTACAGAAGAAATCTCTCCTTGGAAACGCAAAAGAGGAGAGGTAAGCCATATCCAAAGAAACATAGATCTCCCATGGTTTCCCTCATTTGTAATAATTAGTATATATCTAGGATAATTCTAGCACAGGAGCAGAATAGCTCAACAGCTATGTATGTAAGACCGCATAAGATGATGCTAAGTGAAATGAACTTCAAGACATGGAACCAAAAGGTTTTTCTTATTTTGAATTTTCCTTTTTTTCTTTTTAATATATATATTTTGTAAAAGTACTATACAGAGGGGTTACAGTTACATGAGTAGGGTAATGAGTACATTTCCTATAGAGCATTATTACCTCCTCCTTTGTTTTGCCCCTACCATCACTTCCCTCCCCACTTCCCCAACTCCTCCCTACCCCCACATTGTAAAGTTTGTATTCAACATAGCTTCCTGTACATCTCATCATCACAATGAGTCAACCTGCATCCCCGTTTAAGCATTCTGCTATACCCCTTCCCCTCCCCAAATTACAAAAATGTATATACACGATGCAGAATATCAGAATCAAATACAGTGAAAACAGGGGTTATACCATGGGGGAAGAATATACATAAGAAACAAAAGAATCACATAGTGAATTATAAATACTTTAAAAGCAATGGCAAGAAAGAAAAAAAAAACACTGTGTCCCTGTCTTGGGGTACATTTTGGTTAATGTCATATCATATGGTCATATATACATAGCCTCTGACCTCTGCTTGTCCTAGACATGTACTAGTCGTTTCAAAAAAGGGAAACCATGAGACCTATGTTTCTTTGGGCCTGGCTTACTTTTCTTAATATAATTTTTTCCATTTCCCAACAAATGGGGCAATGTCATTGTTTCTGATGAAGACATTATATACCAAATTTAACAAGAGGGTTTTTTTATTGTTGTTTTTTAGTGTACTATGTGATTTCTTTTTGCTTTTGTGTTTTTTCTTTCTCTTTTTCTAATTGTTTATCCCCTGTTGTCACTGTAGTTGATTTTGGTACCCTGGATATTGTATATATATATATATATATATATATCTGAATTAGGGAAGGGAAGGGGAACAACAAAACGATGAGACAAAGGACAAAGGAGGAACCAATGTAATAGCGATACTCACAAGACAATATGTTGGAAATGAACTGTACAACTTGGAGGGGTTGGGGGAGAGGAAAAGTGTGAGAAAAAATAGAGAGGGGGTAACAAGTTCGACAAGAAAAGCACTCATTACCTTATATATGTAACTAACCCCTCTGTATGTCACCTTTACTATAAAATCAAATATTTTAAAAAAGATTTAGAAAGATTGAGAGGGATGGGGGAGAAGGTTACATTGACCAAGTTGCACTGGATTGATAAACTGCTTTATCAGATGGCTACTCCTTTGTACAATTATTTAAAGATAATAAGAATATTCTAAAAAATTAATATACAAAAATCAGTGGCTTTTCTGTATAAAGTGGGGCTGAAATCAGGATATCAACTCCTTTTGTAATAGCCTCAAAAATATGTCTGAATTAACCAAAGAAGTGAAGTATCTCTATAATGAAAACTTTAAAAACCTGAAAAAGGAATTTAAAACAGATCTAATGAAGTAGAAAAACCTTTGATGTTCCTGATTGGGAGGATTAACAGTGTGAAAATGACAAAATTATCAAAGGCTATCTATAACTTCAATACAATAATCAGCAATATTCCAACAACATTTTTAATGAAACAGAAGAAGCAACCTGAAAATTCATACTGAATAATAAAAGACCCCAAATACTGAAAACAATCCTTAGCAGAAAGAACAGTGCTGGAGGAATATAAAAGCCACACTTTAAACACTATTACAAAGCCATAGTAATAAAAACAGCTTGGTCCTGGCACAAGAACTGTCCTGAGAACCAATGGAAAAGAATTGAACTCCCAGAAATAAACCCACAGATCTATGGCCACCTAATCTTTGATAAGGAATCTAAAAAACGGATGGAAGAAAGACAGCCTCTTCAACAAATGGTGCTGGCAGAATTGTCTTTTTACACGTGTAGAAAACTGAAGTAATACCCTTATATATCACCCTGCCCCAGAATCAACTCCAAAGGTATCAAAGACCTGAAAGTAAAAGCAGATACCCTAAAAATATTATAGGAAGAAAAAGCGGAAATACTAGGGCTTATTGGCACAGGCCAAAATTTTCTTAATAAAGACACAGAAGCACAACAAATGAAAGAAAGTTTGGATAAATGGGATTGCATTAAACTGCAAGGTTTCTGAATGGCAAAGGACATAGCTAGCAAGATAAACAGAAAGGGCACAGATTGGGAGAAGATCTTCACTAGCCATAAAACAGACAAGAGCCTCATATCTAAAACATATTTAGAGTTCAAAAATTAAATCCCCCTACCATAAATCCTTACAGATAAAACTTCCCCGTTAATAAGCAGGTTAAAGACTTAAAGGAGATTTTGCTGAAGAAGAAATAAGAATGGCCAGGCATACATGAAGAAATGCTCAACAGTTCAGGCCATAACTATGACCCGGCAATCCCACTTTTGGGCATTTACCCAAATGATCACAAACAAGACCACACTAAAGTTACCAGTACAACTATGTTTATTGCAGCATTATTTACCATAGCTAAGATATGGAACCAACCCAAATGCCCCTCAGTAGATGAATGGATCAAGAAAATGCAGTATATATACACAATGGAATTCTATGCCTCCATCAGAAAGAATGACATTGCCCCATTTGTTAGGAAATAGAAAGACTTGGAAAAAATTATATTAAATGAAGTAAGCCAGCCCAAGAGAAACATAGGCCCCATGGCTTTCCTTATTTGCAATAACTAATATATGTCTGAGTCAAGCAGAAAAGGTCAGATAAATTGATGTTAGGGGAATGAACCCCAAGATAAGTATTCAAATGCTTTTTTTTCTTTCATGCAATTGTTTCTATCATATTTATAAGATGATTTCTATGTTGCTTTGTATGTCCCTTCCTCACAGTATAACCCATACTTTCACTGTACTTGATGTTGGTATAATTTGTGGAGGGGAAGGGCAAAAAACAAATCGTTTAACTAAGGATACAGGTGGACCATTGCAACAATGAGATGTACAAGTCATTATGTTGAAAAATGAACTTAATAACTTTGGTGGAGGTGTGGGGGGAGGATCTGGTGGAGGGAGGGGAGGAGTATGGGAAGGGATGGGAAAGGGAAACAACAAGGAGGCAACAATGCATGATAAGAAATGTACTCGTTATCTTGCCCATGTAATTGTAACTCCTCTGTACAGTATTCTCATAATAAAAATGAAATTTAAAAAGTTTTAAAAAGAAATGCAAATAAAAACAACCTTGAGATTCCACCTTACCCCAGTTAGAGTAACCATTATAAAAAAATCTCATAACATATCCTGACAGGAATGTGACCAAAAGGGAATGCTACTACACTCTTGGTGGGAATATAAACTTGTTTGGAAATTCGTATGGAGGTCCCTCAAAAGACTAAAACTAGAGCTCCCTTTTGACCCATCAATCCCATTGTTGAGCATTTACCCAAATGACCACATATGAAGCCGTATTAAAGATATCAGCACAACCATGTTCATTGCAGCATTATTTACCATAGCTGAGATATGGAACCAACCCAAATGTTTCTCATAGATGAATCGATCATGAAGTTGTGGTATATAAACACAATGTAGTTCTCTATGCTTCCATCAGAAGGAATGACATTGCCCCATTTGTAAGGAAATATAAAGACCTGGGAAAAATGTATTAAACAAACCTAGCCAGACCCAAAGAAATGTAGGTTGCATTGTTTCCTCATTTGTAGTAACTAGAATTTGTCTATGATATTCTTAGAATGGGATTACTATATTCCAAATGCTAAGTGCATAGGGCCATATATAATTAAGTATATCAAAACGAACTCCAAGAATTGTAAACAGAAAGTTCCCATTATGTTATGTTTGCAGTTATTTCTACTTTTTTCTGTTTTAGTTTTCTGTACCCTTTGTCTCGTATGTAATTTTATCTGATCTGTGGAAAGGAAAGGGAATCATGGAAACACAATGATACTCAATAGACACTGTGTTGGAAATGAACTTTGCAACTTGAGGAGAGGTAGGCATTTGAGGAGGGATAAGTGGAAGAAAATGAAGGAGGGTATAACAGTGTTCAAAAAGATATGTACTCATTGCTTATGTAACTGTAAACCCCCTGTTCATCAGCCCTTACAATAAACATATATATATATATATAATTTTTAAACAAAACAAAAAACAATAAAGTAAGTGTGGTTATAAAAATAATAGAAATGAGGCCAAGCTGGGTACTACAGGCTCATGCCTGTAATCTGAGTATTGAAGTTTGAAGCCAGCCAGGGCAAGGGATTCTATGACACTCTTACCTATAATTAATCACGAAAAATGCTGGAAGTAGAGCTGCAGGTCAATCATAGAGTATTAGCTTTGAGCAAAAATGTTCAGAGATAGTGCCCAGGACTTGGGTTCAAGTCCCAGGACCAGCACAAATAAGTGAATCTTACTGAGGGTTCATTAATGACCCTTCATAGAGCTGTACTTTTCTGTTTTGTATGTGAGGTCTCCTTATATTTGTTTCAACCCTGATATGATGCTTTTAGCACTGAGGTGTTTGCCTGAGCCAAAACCATGCAGAATGGGTTTCCTTTATAAAGTATCAAGACTCAGGAATTTCATTACAGTAACAGAAAGAGCAATATAGAAAATTGACAATAAAAAGTGGAATAAGCAGGATACTGGTGGCTCATGCCTGTAAACCTAACTACTTATCAGACAGATCTGTGGATCACAGTTCAACGCAGCCCAGGGAGGAAAGTCCATGAGACTGTTACCTCCAACAAACTACTGAGGGAAATCTGGAAGTGGCTGAAGTGGTAGAGAGTTAGCTTTGAGCAATAAGCTCATGGATAATGCCCAGGCCCTGAATTCAAGCCCCAGGACTGGCAAAAAAGTGAAATCATTACTATTACTGTCCTTTTAAGTTGGAAGTTTTTGAATTGTGAGGTTGGGAGTGTTTGGAAGAAAAGGTAAGAAAAGCTCTGTAACATTGGAAGTAGTTCATTGAAAAGTTACCTCTGGTAAGAGTTCAGTTCAGAAGATTGGGAGATTTGATTACAAGTTTTGCATGGAAATGAGAACCTTATTGGAAATTTTAAGTGAAGTTCACTTAATTACAGCCCTGCAAATAACTTGGCTGAACTGTGTCAATGCCCTAGAGCTTCATGGAAGGCTAGATTTAAGACTGATGAACTAGTTTATCTGGTGGACAAAATTCTAAACAGAGAATAATTCAAGGTATTGGATGGTTATTGTCAACTACTTTTAGTTAGATTTACAGTGGAACTCAAGAGAAAAGGGAAAATGAACAAAACAATTGGCAAAATTTTCATTCTGGCAAAAAAGAACCACAAAGAAAACATATGTTGAGAGAAAGGATTTCACCCAGGAATAGTAGAATGCAGACCAATAATCACTTGCTAAAGAGATTAGCACAGATGCTAATCATCAAGACAATTAATTGGAAAAAATGCCTCCAGGGCATCTCATAAATCCTCCCTATTACATTTACCATTACAAGCCCAGAGCAGAATTATTTCACATATCAAACCCTGAGCACTCCACATGGGCAATGAATGACCAGAGTCAGTTCAAGATCTTTGCTTTCTGACCAAGTGTACTACAATATTGCAGAAGCAAGCTGAGGTGCTTTTTCTGGTGACAAGAAATTGACATTCACATGGTACCCCTTTTGTGATTGCAGAGAATGAAAAAGTTATAGAATCATGTAGCTTCTTCTGAAATTTCCCTCTCTCTTTCTCTGTACTTCTTGTCCACTAAGAAGCATAGAAGTTCTCCTATGCCAGGTGATACTGTGGCAATGCTATACTGCTTAAGTGCAGGTGGACAAACAATAAACCTCTGGAATAATGAGCAAAATGAAAATAATTTTTCCTCCCTTAAGTTGTTTTTCCCCCTAGGTATCTGATGAATACCTGTAACTACTAAAGAAAGTATCTCAGAGTAGTTTTTATTTTCATTCTCTATTTCAAATAATACTGATAATTTTTCGATGTAAATACTAGCCATTTTTCCTCTTTTTGAAGACATTTTTATTAGCACATATCAATTGTGCTAGGAAGTTTCGTTGTAATAATCCCATACATGAATGTAGTGTACTTTATCATGCTCCATTCACCTCTTTCTAATTTCTTAAAACAAGTTCAGAAGGTGTCATTATTTTGTTTTTCTACATGCATCTAAAATAATTTGACTCCAGTTACCTCATTTATCTGCTTCTCGGCTCTACTCCAAGAGTCTGTTTTACTTTCCTATCATTCATTTTCTACATTTAAGTGGATTTCTTCTTTTAACAAGTTTCTATTCTGAGAAGCCACCCATTTTAAACTAAATTGCTTGTTTTTATAAGTTATTTATGTATTCCAGATCATAATTCTTGTTAGTAGAATAGTTAAACAAATCTTTTCTTTCCTTTTATAGGTTATCTCTTTAGTTCATTGACTATTTCTTTTGATGTTCAGAAACTTTTTACTTTGGGGCAATCCCATTCATCATATTTTTTTTATTTCTTATGTTTTTGGTATCCTATCCAGGAAATTATTGCTTGTAGCAATATCCTGAAATATTTCCCTTATGATTTCCTCTGTTAGTTTAATAGTTTCAGTTCTTACTCTTTGTGAATCATTTTGAGACAATTTTGTACAAGATCAAAGAGAGTGGTCATGTTTTGGTCTTCTATATATGGAATAGACTTTCCTTGGCACAATTTTTTAAAGAGACTGTGCTTTCTCCACTGAATAGTTTGGATATTTGTCTCAATGGTTCTTGATAATAATTTTGTCCATTTATTTTAATATACTTTCTCTCACACAATCTAATCAGTCTCTTGCTTTTGGAAAATTAAGATTTTCCAAATATTTTTCTCCTGTTTAAATATTTAATAAATATTCATATTCATACATTTTTGAGTGTATGTTTATTTCTTTAGGAAAGAACAATTCCTTATAATAGAAATGCCTTTTATGTATATTCTTTCAGGTTTCCCAAAATAAAATCATTGAATTCCTCTGTCAATACATTATGAGAATAGTCCTTTGCATAAAAGACTATTGAAAAAAAAACTATCTTGTTCTAATTTTAATTTCCTGATTACTGTTGATAGTGATGATCTTCTTATATGGACTGAATATACTTTGTTTTGCAAATTTTTATTTCACTCACATTTTTCTTTTTAATGATTTAATTTTGCTAAATTATAAAAGTTATTTACATATGGAGAAAATTTTACTTTTACTCTATATTATAAAATATCACTTTTCATTGAACTATGCTGGTGGTATTTAAGCCATACAAAATTTTTAAACATGATTCATTCTAATCAGTTAACTTTTTACTTTTTGTGAATTTCATCTTGGGAATGCTTTTGATATGCTAGATTTGAGGGAAAAAATCTTAATTTCTTCGGATCATTCTCTATTTTCTAGCTTAAAACAAATAATTTCTTTTATTTTATCTATCTATCTATCTATATTTATTTATTGTAAAGCTACTGTACATAGGGGTTATAGTTACATGGGCAAGGTAATGAATATATTTCCTATCGAACATTGTAACCCCCTCATTAACTTTTCCCCTAACATCCCTTTCCTCCCCACCTCCCCAACTCCTCCCTCCCCTCTCTCATTCCAACTCCCCCCCCGCGAAGTTGTAAAGTTCGTTTTCAACATACTGTCTTGTACATCTCATTGTTACAATGGGTCATCCTGTATCCTTATTTCAGCATTTTGTTATTTCCCTTTGCTTCCCCAAATTTGAAAAATGTATATACAAGATGCAAGACACCGGAATCAAATACAGTGAATACATGGGTTGCACCATGGGGGCAGAACATACAAAGAAACAAAAAAATCACATAGTACATTATAAGTACATTAAAAAGACCAGCAACAAAGATAAAACTTCTTGTGCCCTATCTTGGGGTTCATTCACTTAGCATCAGGTTATATGGTCATATGTACATAGCTTTTGACCTCTTCTGCTTGTCCTAGACATATACTAGTTATTGAAAATAAGGGAAACCATGGGACCTGTTTCTGTGAGTCTGGCTTACTTCACTTAATGTAACTTTTTTCAAGTCTTTCCATTTCCTAACAAATAGGGTGGTGTCATTCTTTTGATGGAGGCATAGAATTCCATCATATATATATATATATATATATATATATATATATATATATATATATATATATATATATATATATAATGTATCACATTTTCTTCATCCATTCATCTACTGAGGGGCATCTGGGTTGGTTCCGTATCTTAGCTATGGTGAATAATGTTGTGCTAAACATAGTCGTGCTGTTAGCTTTAGCATGGCCTTGCTTGTGATCGTTTGGGAAAACCCATAATTTGTTATAACAGCCCACAGCCTTGTGTCTTGAATATCTTCCATGAGAAGATTTAACTTTTCAATTATTACATGCAAAACTGTATAATTTCTACTATGTTATATGCCATCTATTTCTTCCTTCATTTTAGTCAATAATCATGCTTATTTTAAGACATATGCATAATATTCTTTATGAATTTTTAAGAACATACTTTGATCAGGATATAAAATTACATTCTCTTTTTAATAAAGAAATTCAAAAACTGATCTAAAATTTTCATTTTCTTTCAAATGAGCATGCAATAAGCTATTGGAGGGAAATATTTTTACACAAGATCATGAAAATAACTTACATCATTCTAAAACTAAAAATCCTAATTATTATTTATGTGTATATGCATGCATGTGTGTAGTGTATGTGTGTGTTTGCTCACTGAAACACACTGATTCTTATTTGAGGCTAAAAAGGGAAAATGTGTACAAAGAAATTTGTGGGAAAGTTACAGAGCGAGGATTTTAATCAAAATTATGTATTTAATCTTTCTACTTCTGTTCTGCAGCTGGAATATATGCTCTTCTTCATTCTACTGCTTTGGATGAGAACAGCTACTTGTGATGATATAGGCAGTCTTCCTACTCTTCTGCTTCAAGCAGCAGTTTATGCCTTTCTTGAAATTAGCTGGAGCCATTTTAAGCATTTTCCTGTTTCCTCAAGGCAAATGCAATATCAGAATAAGGTTTAAAGCATTTGTCTTTCTCAAGATTATATGAAATTTTTACAATGTTTCTTGATGATTTTAGGGCCAGAAAATGCAAAAGATAAGAAGTTTATAACTGGATCAGGTCAAGACAGAAAAGCTGGTAGAAAGTGGTCAATACTTACAGTACAGAGGAGGGAGAGACTATTGGGAAATAGGTGTATTTTACATCTAACAAGTCTCCACACAGAGAGAGGAAATATTGGCTACCTAAATAATTTCACATAAGAAGAGACCTCATGAGCATCTCCTTGTTGTGTTCATGAAATAGCCTGCAAGCTCTAGATTTTCTGGCTTGAAAGACACTTTCTGCTAGATTAGCCACAGAGATTACCCAGACTGCCTTCTCACCAGACTTTCCTGTCTCCCACCTCATCCCACTCAGAAAACTAATATTACTTTCTATTGCTGATGTTAATGTAAGGCTTGGATAGGCAGAGGGCTCTAGAACTTTCCTTAGGGAGAATTAATTTGACTGGAGAAAGACAATTATGAAATGTAAGAAGAGACATGGTCAGAATTTTGAGGAAAATATTTGAACAATGTCAGAGAAAAAAAAATACACAGTGCTATCAAACAGTGCAGAAAGAAATTCCAAGAGAACAGACAAACAGAATGTTCAAAACTGAGAATGGAAGAATAAAAAGCTTTTTGTTCTCTCTGTCTCTCTCTTACACACACACACACACACACACACACACACACACACACACACAGAGACACATAGAGAAAAAGAGACAGAGAGGATCAAGAAGAAAGAGTTAACAAGTTAATGTTAGAAGAATAGTGCTTGCAGGGGGTGGGGGGAAATCCTGATTTGGTCATGTACTCTTGGTCATCTATACATAATATATTTACTCTAGAGAAAAGTAATAGAGGGCTGGGAAGGTAACTCAGTGGTAGAGCACTTGCCTTGCATGCTCGAGGCCCTGGGCTCAATTCCTCAGCACCACATAAGAAAAAAGCTGGAAGTGGCGCTGTAGCTCAAGTGGTAGAGAACTAGCCTTGAGCTGAAGAGCTGAGGGACAGCGCTCAGGCCCAGAGTTCAGGCCCCATGACAGGAACTCCCCCCCAAAAAAGAAAAAAAAATTAATAGAATAATATAACTACCCTAAAGATGATGTCTCAATAGTAATGAGTAGCTCAAGCCACATTTTGAAGTTGTACTGTCATTAGCATTTTCTTGGTGCCCATTAAGATGATGACTCTCAAAATCAGAGTGTGTTGCAGCCTATTCTTGTCATTCTTGGCACACATCTAGATATTAGTTATTTCATATTATAGTGCTAGAAAATTATGTCCTTCTTCAAACATTGTGTGCTTTACAAATTTTGGTTCAGTTTTCAAAACCACATATTCCATGAAGACTCAATTAAAGTTATCCTTTCATGAGCAGAAATCAATTCTCCCTAATTTAAGCTCTTCTATGAGTTCTGAATCTATTACTGTTTGAATTTCATCAGATTGGCTAAACTTTGCTGCCCCAAAATTTGGTAAATACTTAAGGGAATTAATACACATAAATAAGATTGTCACATATGGCTTGTATTTTCTTGCTTTTAACTTTATCTTCAAGAGGTATTATAACCTAAGGCCACTTATCTTGTCAAATATATATGCCTCTGTTTAGTCTTTACTTTTGAGAAAGGACACTTGGTGAATTTGTAAGAAACCACCTTAGCCTTCCCTCACTGACTCTCCTTTCAATTATATTCTACCCTTCTGTTCAATGTCTCATTTTCTGATTTACTACTTAATTATGCCAAATACTTGAATGATAAATGTGCTGTTCCTATAACAATGGATAAAATCACTTTGATATTTTATTGTATATTTATATCTCAAATTATAGTCCAAGAATTGCTGGGTATGTTATAGAAAAATCTACTATAACATAATTTTAATGATATTACTTGATATAATGTGAGTTACATGAGTAATGGCTAATGAAATGTTAAAATTTTTACTACACTGAAGCAAATGAAAACATGAGTACTGTTCTGATTAAAGAATAAGCAAATGACTTGTATTCAAAAAGCTGAATGGGAAAGATTTCTTTTTTTCTTTTTTTATTGTAAAGGGTTGATGTACAGAAGGGTTACAGTAACATAAATAAGGAAATGAATATGATTCTTGTCGAACATTGTTATCCACTCCCTAATTTTCTCCTGATATCCCTCCCATTCTACTTCCTGCCCCCCAAGTTGTAAATTTTATTTCTAACATAGTGTGCTGTGAATATCACTGCTTCCTTAGTTGACCCTTTGTCCTTTGTTTCACCATTTATGTGATTCCTCTTCCCATCCACAAATAAGATAAACTTATATACAATACAAAGGATGCTGAAATCAAAAACAGTGAAAATGGGGTAAACCAAAGGGGGGAAATGAAAGAAAAAGAATTAACTGCATACAGTACACTAAGAAAAAAAGCCAAATCTCTTGTAATTCATCTTGATTAGCATCATTTTATAAGGTCATATGTACATATTGAAGAGCTAAAGTAACTCCATTTTGAGATTAACACCACCATCTTGTACTAGGCTGCCCTCAGAGTAACTTTGAGAGAGAGAAAAACAGTTCTCAGAAAAACCATACGTTGCCACCAACCCGGCCCACCCTTAAGAAACAGAACAATTGCCCAAGTGTTCCAGGAACAGAACATAACGGTTTTGCATCCATCGAACCGTCAAACGTGGACCAATAGTTCAGAAAAAGGGCTGTGCAGTTAGGGTGGACTCAAACCTCGGTACATGGGCCAATAAAAAATTGACTATGCAATCTTTATAAATGTTAACCAATCATGTAACTGCTTGTGTGGAAATTCCTGAAAGTTGTTGTTCAATACTATAAAAAGTTGTGCTGATTTTGTGCTCGGGGCCTCTTAGCACCACCGGTTACCAAGTGCACGGAGGACCAAGCTCGACCTTGCAAATAAATGACTCTTTTGCTGCTTGCATTGGTCGTGGTCTCTGTTGGTCTTTCGGGGGTCCCGAGTCCGTGTACAACAATAGATATTGAGCTATTGTGATCCTCTTCTAGGACTATTCTAGATATATACTAATTATCACAAATGAAGGACACCAGGCAGCTTATGTTTCTTTGGGTCTGGCTTACTTCACTTAATATGATTTTTTCCCAACCCTTTCCATTTCCTTACAAATGGGATATTGAAATTATTTCTGATATAAGCACAGAACTCCATTGTGTATATATACATTTCTTTGATCCATTCATACAGTGAGGGGAATCTGGATTTATTCTACCTTGGCTACGATAATGCTGCAATAAACATAGTTGTTCTGGTAGCTTTAGTGTGGCCTTGTTTGTGGCCATTTGGGTAAATGGTCAGGAACTGGATTGCTGGGTCATAAGGGAGTTCTTTGTTTAGTCTTTGGTGGAACCTCCATACTGCTTTCCGAGTGGCTGAATAAGTTTACACTATCACCAACAGTGTATAATTCAAGAATTTCCTTTTGGCCACATCCCTGCCAGCATCTGTTATTATTTGTTTTCTTCATAATGGCCATTCTAACTGGGGTGAGGTGGAATCTCAATGTTGTTGTGAATTGCATTTCTTTTATGGCCAGAGATGTTGAAAATTTTTTCATATATCTATTAGACATTCCTATTTCCTCTTCAGAGGACTCTCTCTTTAAATCTATAACCCACTTATTAATGGAGTGGTTTCTTTGAGGATTTGTTTTGGGGGGATTTAATTTTTTGAGTTCTAAGTATATTTTAAATATGAGGCCTTTGTCTATTCTATAACTAGTGCAGATCTTTTCTCAATTTGTAGACTTTCTATTTATCTTGCTAGCTATGTCTGTTGCCATGCACAAGCTCTACAGTTTAATGCAATCCCATTTATCCAACCTTTCTTTGATTTGATGTGTTTCTGGGTCTTTTTAAGAGGTTTTCACCTGTGCCAAGGAGCCCTAATGGTTCTCCTATCCCTTCCTGTATTATTATCAGGGTATCTGATCTTACATTGAGGTTTTTGATCCATTTGGAATTTATTCTGACACAGGGTGATATTTAAGGATCCAATTTTAATTTTCTGCATGTGTGTAGTTAATTCTGCAAGCACTATTTGTTGAAGAGGCTGTCTTTTCTCCATCCTGAATTTGGCTCCCTTAATAAAGATTAGTTGGCCATAGGTCTATGGGTTTATTTTTGGATCTTCAATTCTTTCCATTGGTACTCAGGCATGTTCATGTGCCAGTACCATCCATGCATATATAGATATATATAGATGGATATAGATATAGATATATCTATCTATCTATATCTATCTATCTATTTATCTATCTATCTATCTATCTATCTAAATCTTTAAAATTGAGTTTGAAGACTTGTATGGATATTCCTCCAATATTGTTCTATCTGGTATTTTGCTATTTTGCTATTCAGAATCTTCTATTATTCCATATGAATTTTTGAATTGCTTCTTCTATTTCATTAAAGAATCACTACCACTACCAGTTCTTTCTTATGGTATTAGCTAAAGTGAATTATAGGAAGTTCTAGGCTATAAATTTTTATGATCGCCTGATGTTCAAAGTGTAATGAAATGCCCATATTATCCTTCAAATATATTTAGTTCTTGGTAATGGTAAAATACTATTGAACAAAAGTCAGTGATAGCATTCATCTATATTATAATGTAGTCAAATATATGTACATTTTTCATATCTATTGTGCATGTGAACTACTCTCATCAATTAGGAGTGTTTCATATCCTATTGTTCCCAGGTTCCAATATTGCAAAAATTAATTTTCCTTATAAGAGAACTAGGAGATGATATCATAGAGTGCTACTTAGAGATAGTTCTTTTGACACTTTTCATGGGAAGAGGTGATGCTGTTCAAAAAGAAATGTAATCATTACCTGGCTTTTGTGCTTTTGTAACTGTAACTTACCCCTCTGTACATCATCCTTACTATATATGTATGTATAAATCTCATGTTATCTCTAAAGTTATTGTTACAAAGCAAATCTCTAAGTCTAACTCAAGCCTACTGAAGCTAATGTTAGGAACCTATCCTCTTAAAGGGCTTCCTAGGTCACTCTGATTCAAAATAAATTTTTGAACTACATGTATATGATATTCTCTTTTCCTATTTACTAAGGAACTGAAAAATTCAACTTTTTGTGTAACTTCCAAAAATGTGGAAGGAATTCTTTATACAATTAGATGATCCTTTCCATCATCTCACACATCTGATCATGTAGAAGTTATTTCAGACTTATGAATAATAGCAATGCAGTGTTGGCCCTACAATGTATAGTTTTTCATAATGCTAAAATATGTATATAGGAGAAATATTCTTTAATATGTAAATGAATTTTGATATAATGACTTAATTTTGACTACAATTGTTTCTAGAAAAGGTGAATAAAAATGACTTTCCCAAGTCATTTTGATAGCTATTTACTGTGGGATAAAGATTTTTACCGATTATAATTAGATCATCATGTCCTCTGATAATATGGGGGGAAAAAGCTCATTTCTTTCTCAAAACATTGAATCTCACCAATAGGAATTTTGGCAGCCATCCAGTAATAACCAATGTAAAACTGAAGACTAAAAAGGGAATAAGAAATGTGGAGAGAGAAATGTGTACTTTTTCTGGTTCTATTTTATTCCAATTTAAAAAAATCACCCATCAAAAGATACATGTGGAATTTGAAATAGTGACAAAACAATAAGCCAGAAGACAGAGCAAGACTTTAAATAAGCAAATAACATGTGACTGTCTTTTAATCTGCTTGACCTTTCATCCTGATACAGTGCCTATTGATTACAAATAACCATTTGTTGCATTTGTAGTAGAGCAAATATCTAACACACACTTTGTTATTCTAAAGATGTAAAATAGGGAATGTTTGTATGTCAATATCACTTGTGGCTAATCCAAGACTAAGCTGTCTATTTGAAAAGCTGTATTTTTAAGTTATACTATTTTAATGAGTCTGTATCTCTTATGTACTCAAAGCCTCTTTAAATGTTTAATACAATCAACAGCAAGAACTTTTTGTAACGCCAAAAGAATTTACTATTTGCCATAACTAAGGAAATGGCCTCTGACCTATGTCTGTCAAAGTTCTTTCTTCATCGATTTTTGTGTGATATGTTGACTATATTCTGTAACTTAATTATTCCCATGTTAAAACTGTCCACAGTAATACATATTAGATAAAACAAACTGGAAATCGTCCAAAGGATTAACTCTAGAATGTGAAATCATCATCAATCATCATTACATAATGTTAATCATGCTATTGTACAAATCTGTATAAATGTTAAAACTTTTGGAAATTAATTTTATCAAAGTATTCTATTCAAAACATCCTGCTTTATATGTTTGTTAGAAATATACAAGAATGTGCTGAATTTCATCAAGTTGGTCATAGTTGAAGCTAACCAGAAACCACATTTCAATACATTGCTTGTTATATACTGAAGTTTAAAAACTTATTCATAGTTATGAGCCATAAACATCCCAGTAAATAAGGGAAACCATGGGACCTATGTTTCTTTGGGCCTGGCTTACTTCACTTAATATAATTTTTTCCAAGTTTTACCATTTCCTAACAAATGGAGCAATGTCATTCTTTCTGATGGAGGCATAGAATTCCATTGTGTATATATACCACATTTTCTTGATCCATTCATCTACTGAGGGGCATCTGGGTTGGTTCCATATCTTAGCTATGGTAAATAATGCTGCAATAAACATAGTTGTACTGGTAGCTTTAGTGTGGTCTTGTTTGTAAACATTTGGGTAAATACCCAAAAGTGGGATTGCTGGGTCATAGGGGAGTTCTATGTGAAGTCTTTTGGGGAACCTCCATACTGCTTTCCAAAGTGGTTGAACAAGTTTACATTCCCACCAACAATGAAGTAAGGTTCCTTTCTGTCCACATCCCCTCCAGCATCTGTTGTTGTTAGAGTTGTTGATTTTTGCCTTTCTAACTGGAGTGAGGTGATATCTCAATGTTGTTTTGATTTGCATTTCTTTTATGGTAGGGATGTTGAACATTTCTTCATGTGTCTATTGGCCATCCTACTTTCTTCTTCAGAGAAGTATCTCTTTAAGTCTTTCCCCACTTATTTATTGTGCAGTTGTTTCTTTGAGGATTTGTTGTTGGGGGGTTTAATTTTTTGAGTTCCAAGTATATTTTAGATATGAGACCCTTGTCTGTTGTATGGCTAGTAAAGATCTTCTCCCAATCCGTGGGCTTTCTATTGATCTTGCTAGCTATGTCCTTTGCCCTGCAGAAGCTCTGCAACTTTCTGCAATCCCATTTGTCCAACCTTTCTTTGATTTGTTGTGTTTCCGGGTCTCTATTCAGAAAATTTCGGCCTGAGCCAAGGAGATCTAGGGTTTCTCCTATTCCATCCTGTAATGTTTTCAGAGTGTCTGCTTTGAGTTCAAGGTCTTTGATCCATTTGGAGTTGATTCTGGTGCAGGGTGATATATAAGGATCTAGCTTAAGTTTTCTACATGTAGTTAACCAATTTTGCCAGCACCATTTA
Organism: Dipodomys ordii; assembly: GCF_000151885.1. NCBI lineage: Eukaryota > Metazoa > Chordata > Mammalia > Rodentia > Heteromyidae > Dipodomys > Dipodomys ordii. The sequence continues at coordinate 2,646,795 of NW_012267419.1, forward strand.
CTGAAGAGGTTGTCTTTCTTCCATTCTATTGTTTTAGCTCCCTTATCGAAGATTTTCTAAGTCTATTTCCCTGTGACTTAGTCTTAAATCCTTAACCTTTTTCTCTGAGTGCTCAACTTCTATAATGGTATAGACAAAAATAGTGATATATCCAGGTGCCAGTGGCTCATGGCTGTAATCCTACCTACTCAGGAGGCTGACATCTGAGAATCACGGTTCAAAGCCAGCTTGGGCAGGAAAGTCCATTAGACTATTATCTCCAATTAACCACCAGAAAACCAGAAGTGACGTTGTGGCTCAAGTGTAGAGTGCTTGCCTTGAACTGAAGAGCTGAAACACAGTGTCTAGGCCCAGAGCTCAAGCCCTGTAACTGACCCAAAAAGTGATAAATTAATGGGATATGATTATATAATTATGAAATTGGTTATACCCTAAAGTACCTGAAAATTGTTGAGAGACTTTATCCCTGATCCACTTTCTGTGCCACATGACTAAAGATCTCTTTGGCTATGGGTTAATTCTGTCTATGTGATCTATGTGATCATATTGGGAATGAGCTGGATGCTTACTAGAATATAAGATTAAAGTGATTTTCTGCGACAATCAATCAATTATCCAACAGAGTATACACCAGTTTATAAGTCAAACTATAGTCAAAATTAACAAAAGTTTAGTTTGCTTCCTTTTTACCAAGGAAGAAGTAAACAATAATTAGAAACCTTCCAAAGAAACTAAACACTGGCTTATTTTACGGTATTCTGTACTTTACACATTAGAATTTTCTCAGAGGGAAATGATAAATTTGAGACATATAGAAATTGTTTAGCTCTTCAGATGTTACTTACAAAAATCCTGTAGGATGTCGTTGGGTATACTAGTGTAAGATACTTCTTGTTAGGTACAATGGACAATACCTATACACTTCTCTTTAACAATGATTATTTATTGCTCGATATTTAGTACTATTTCTTTTTTTTCAAGTGATAAAGAGCCTGCCCAGCAATGTTTTTTTTTATTGTAAAGATATTGTACAGAGGGGTTTCATGTTTCGTTGAGGGTGGCTTACTTTACTTAATATAATTTTTTCCAAGTCTTTCCATTTCCTAACAAATGGGGCGATGGCATTCTTTATGATGGAGGCATAGAATTCCATCGTGTATATATACCACATTTTCTTGATCCATTCATCTACTGAGGGGCATCTGCGTTGGTTCCATATCTTAGCTATGGTAAATAATGGTGCAATAAACATAGTTGTGCTGGTAGACTTAGTATGGCCTTGTTTGTGATTGTTTGGGTAAATGCCCAAATGATCTCTGTGGAGTCTTTAGAGGATCCTCCATACTGCTTTTCAAAGTGGGTAAAAAAAGTTTATACTCCCACCAAGAATGCAATAGAGTTCTCTTCTGGCCATATCCCTTCTCCCCCACACCCCCCAGCATCTGTTGTTATTATAATTCTTGATTACAGCATTTCTGACTGGTGCAAGGTGGAATCTCAATATTGTTTTGATTTGCATTTCTTTTATGGCTAGATAGGTTAAGCATTTCTTCATGTGTGTACTGGCCATTCTTTTTTGTACTTTTTTTTATTGTAAAATGTAGTGCAGTAGGGTTACAGTTACATGAGCAAGATGAGTACATTTCCTATTGAGCATTGTTGCCTCCTCTTTTGTTTTTCCCCTTCCATACCTTCCCTCCTACCTCCAAAACTACACTAACCCCCACCCCCAATCCACCCACCAAAGTTGTAAAGTTCTTTTTCAACATAGTGTTTTGTACATCTCGTTACAATGGATCAACCTGTGTCCTTAGTAAAGCATTTTGTTTTTTCCCTTCCCCTCCTCGAATTAGAGAAATCTATATGGAAGATGCAGGGCACTGACATGAAATACAGTGAAAATAGGGGTTATGCCGTGGGGGAGGAACCTTCCATAGCAAAGAAACTGAAAAAAATATATTGGCCATTGTTATTTCCTATTCAGAGAAGTTTCACTTTAAGTCTTTATTCCACTTATTTATCTGGAAATTGTTTCTTTGAGGATTTGTTGTTCGGGGATTCAATTTTTTGAGTTCCAAGTATATTTAGATATGAAACCTTTGTCCAATGTATGGATAGTGAAGATCTCCCATTCCGTGGGCTTTCTATTGATCTTGCTAGCTATGTCCTTTGCCATGCAGAAGCTCTGCAACTTCATGCAATCCCATTTGTCCAAGCTCTCTTTGATTTGTTGTGTTTCTGGATCTCTATTGAAAAAAATTTGGACTGTGCCAAGGAGACCTAGGGGGTCTGCTATTCCATCCTGCAATGTTTTCAGAATGTCTGCTTTGTCTTCAAGGTCTTTGATCCATTTGGAGTTGATTCTGGTGCAGGGTGATATATAAGGATCTAGCTTTAGTTTTTTACAGGTGAATAACCAATTTTTGCCAGCACTGTTTAATGAAGAGGCTGTCTTTCTTCCATTCTATTTTTTAGCTCTCTTATTGAAGATTATGTGGTTATAAGTCTGTGGGTTCATTTCTGGGTTTTCAATTGTATTCTATTGGTCCTCATGTCTGTTCTTGTGCCAGTACCAAGCTGTTTTGATTCCTATGGCTTTGTAGTAGAAAATGAAATTTGGTATTGATATTCCTCTAGCACTGTTCTTTTCAAGTTTGTTTTTGCTATTCAGGGTTTTATATCTTTCCATATGAATTTTTGGATTGCTTCTTCTATTACGTTGAAGAATGAGGTTGGAATATTGATAGGTATTGCATTGAATAGATAGCCTTTTGAAGTATTGCCATTTTCATGATGTTGATCCTTTCATTCCAGGAGCTAGTAGGTTTTTCCACTTCCTAAGTTCTGCTTTGATTTCCTTTTTCAGGGTTTTAAAGTTTTCATTGTAGAGGTCATTCACTTCTTTAGTTAAGTTAACTCCTAGGTATTTCACTGTTTGGTTATTACAAAAGGAGTTGCTTTGCTAACTTCAGCTGTGCTCTTCTCAATGTTGGATTATAGAAAAGCCATTGATTTTTGAAGGTTAATTTTATACTCTGCTACTTTGCCAAAGTTTCGAATCAGCTCCAGTAATCCGGGAGTGGAGTCCATGGAATTCTTTAAATTCAAGATCATGTCATCTGCAAAGAAGGAGAGTTTTATTCATCTTTCCCTATTTGGATTCCTTTTATATTTGCATCTTGTCTTATTGCTATAGCTAGGAATTCTAATACTGAGTTAAAGAGAAATGGTGAGTGTGGACATCCTTATCTCATTCCTGAGTTAAGAGGAAATGGCTTCAGTTTTTCACCTTTAATTATAATGCTGGCTGTAGTTTTCCCATATGCAGTTTTTATATTATTGAGGAATGTTCCATGGATTCTTAGTTTTTCCAGAACCTTCATCATAAAGGGGTGTTGGATCTTGTCAAATGCTTTTTTCTACATATATTCAGATAATCCTGTGGTTCTTATCCTTGTTCTTGTTGATCTGATGAATTATATTAATTGATTTGTGCATAGTGAACCAGCTTTGCAACCCTGAAATGAATCCTGTTTCATTGTGGTATATGATATTTTTTATGCATAGTTGAAGTCGATTGGCCAAAATTTTGTTGAGAAGTTTTGCATCGATGTTCATCCAAGGAATGGGTCTATAATTCTCTTTCTTTGATGATTCCCTGACTGGTTTTGGGATGAGGGGTACGATGATTTCATAGAAAGAGTTTGATAGTGAACTTTCTCCTTCAAGTTCATTGAAGAAGGCACATTGTTGTGTATTCTGATTTGAAGGCCTTGTAGAATTCAGCTGTAAATCCATCCGGTCCTGGGTTTTTTTGGGGGGGTGAGAGATCTCATTGCTGTTTCTATTTCAATGCTTGATATGGGTCTGTGAAGTTGGTTTAACTCATCTTGGTTTAGCTTCAGAGTCCAATGAAAATATAGCCACTTGGCTAAAGGATTTGAGAAAGAACACTGAAAATAAAATCAAGGAGGTAAAGAAGTCCATACAAAACCTAAAACAAAGCTTCAATTAAAAACCGAATCATTCAAATATACCCAATTAGAAGGCAGGAAAATAAAAAAGGTGAAAGTCTTGAGAGTAGAGTAGAAGATGCAGGAGCTAGAGTCATTGGATTTGAAGATAGCATAGACTTTATAGAGAAGGAACAAAAATTGAAAACAAATTTAAGAAACAAGACAATAACAAAGAAGAGACACAAGACACAATCAGAAAGTCTAATTTAAGGCTAATAGGTATTGAGGAGGGATCTAGAGAAGAAAGCTAAAATAACAGGAAATATATTTAACAGAAACCTAGCAGATAACTACCTAAATATCCAAAGGGATAGACTGATTCAGATACAAGAAGTCTTTTGAACATATTCCTAAAATGAAAGACTGAAAAATATATCAAGTAAATGTTCCCCATAAACAGGCCAGAGTTGCAATCCTAATATCAGATGAAATAGATTTCAAATTAAAATTAGTGAGAAGAGATTTTTAAAAAGTACATTTATACTAATAAAAGCATCTCTCTTACAGGATGATATGGTAGTTCTAAATATCTATACAATAAATGCTGGAACACCGAAATTCATTAAAAAAAAGTTTTTACACTAAAATCACACATAGATCCAAACACATTGATTGTTGGTGATTTTAACATCACATTGTGGCCTCTGGATATATCAACCTGGCATAAACTCAACAGAAAACTCCAGAATTAAACAATTGCATAGACAAACTAGAAGTAACAAATATCTATATAATATTTCACCTAGTAGCATCAGAATACACAGTTTTCTCGGTAGCCCATTGGAGCATTCTCCAAAATAGTCCATATTCATAAGAAAAGGAAATGTAAAGACAAAAAAATCATATTAAGTGAAAGAAAACTCAGAAAAAGTCATATCAAGTGATGTAAGGCAGACCCAAAGAAACATAGGCTCCATGGTTTCCCTCATTTGTAGTAATTAGTTTATGTCTAGGATATTCCTTTTTTGTTGTCATTTGTGGGGCTTGACCACTTGGCCTTGGCACTGTCCCTGGCTCTTCAGCTCAAAGCGATAACTTTACCGCTTGAACCAACAGCGCCACTTCCGGCTTTTTCTGTTTATGTGGTGCTGAAGAATTGAACTCAGGGCCTCATGCATGCAAGGCAAGCACTCTACCACTGAGCCACCTTCCCAGCCCTGTCTAAGATATTCTTAATCGAAGATCACAATAGCTCAAGAGCTATGTCTATATGACCCCATAAAATGAAGCTAATCAAAATGAACTCTATGATATGGAAATAAGAAAGGTTTTTTGTTTGTTTGCTTGTTTTAGTTTTGAATGCAGTGTGTGAAGTTTTTTTCTTTCATTTTTTCCATTGTTTACATTCTGTTGTGTTTTTGATTTTGTTATCCTGTGTCTTGCATGTATGTTTATCTGATTTGGGGATTTGGAGGGGAATAAAAAAGTGGTGAAATAAAGGGCAATGCATGAACAAATGCAACAGCAATACTCATAAGAATATATGTTTGAAATGAATTTTACAACTTGGGGGGCAGTGGAGGAAGTCACAGGGGTGGGAAAGAGGGAGAAAATGAGGGAGAAAAAGAGGGAGAAAATTTCCTGTTTGACAGGAAATACACTCATTACCTTACTTATGTAAATTTACACTCAAAATAACAAATTATTAATATAAGAATAAACAATAGTTTTGTGTGAACAACTAAAAGATGTTTCTAACAATGACAATATATCTCTATCTATCTATCTATCTATCTATCTATCTATCTATCTATCTATCTATCTATCTATCTATCGTTGGTGGTGGTGGTGGTGGTCATGGGGATTGAACTCTGGGCCTGGGTGCTGTCCCTCAGCACTTCAGCTCACGGGTGGTGCTCTACCACTTGAGACACAGCATCACTTTGGACTTTCTGGTGTTTTATTGGAGATAAGATTCTCATGGACTTTCCTGCCCGGGATAGCTTTGAACCATGAGCCTCAGATTTCAGACTCCTGAGTGGCTGAGTAGCCTCTCATGCTTTGTCTCCTGATTTGGATTCTGTAAGCGACGTCTTTCCCAGGTTTATTGAAGTGTTATTGGGGACTTGAACCAAAAGAGAGAAGAACCTTGCAGAATTGCAAATAAGGAAATTTTCAGAACATAATTATGCAGCCTAAAGAACACGGCATGTACTTGTACATTTTGCTATACTGTGGAGAAATTTTGATCATATTTTTAATGGGGAGTGTTAGGTTCAAATTACCAATTAAAGCTATGCACTCAATGGAACATATTTTACTTCCACACCTTTCTGTTTGGATTTTGACCACATTTCACTGTTTCTTGTCTGTTAATTAGTCCATGCTTAATGTTTGGATTTGCTTTTCCGTGTGGGTGGTAAAGATAACTTAGCTATTTGTTCTCAGAAGGAAAAAATATATATCATCACCCTATGCCTTCATTTTTGGATATATGATGCTATGTATGAGGTCAATTAGCCTATAAAATAGATGATTAGCATGTGTGTTATGCCTAATGAACAATGGAAAGTGAGTAGCATTGGGCAAAATATTTGAAATCTGGGTTTCTGTTCTATTTAATGCTTAATCAGAGAAATTCTGCTGCAAGTGAGCTTGTTCTCTGCTCTTCTGTACTCTAATATTCTTTTTCTTTCATTATTTTTGTTTGTGCTAGGACCAAGGTTTGAACTTAGGATTTTATTCTTGCTTTGCTTTTTTGGACACAGCTGCCTCTATTCCACATGAGCCATTTTTCCAGTCTGGTATTTTGCTGGTTAATTGGAGATAAACTCCTATGATATTTCTGCAGCAGCTGGCTTGAACCTCCCTCCAGATCTTAGTCAACTAAGTAATTAACATTATAGGCATGTGCCATTGACTGGTACCTGGCATCTAAATGTCTATATTATCTATAATGATTGATGAAATCTGTGTCCACAATGTGGAGATGGTTCTCATTGTATGTAAAGTATATGATTTTTGTATTAAATGCTCATTGAAAAAGATCATTAATTTAATTATAAATGAATAAATATTACAGGAAATACTGTATTGTCTTGTGCATCTAGGTAATTCACATGAACTCAGTGACAAGCAGTAGTAATGTAAGGCTTCTGCCAGCATAGGTTTGGTTTGGGGTAATATTTATTCAGAATTAATATAGTTATTACAATGATTCTTTCATAAGCAGCTCAAAGACACAGAAGTAAGATGAAAGGTCTATGTTTAAAATGTCCCTGACTGTATCACTGAGATACTTTAAATCAAAATAACTTTTTACTATTTTACTCTTTTTTTAGATTGCATACTGAAATGCAATTGATTATTTCTCTTTGATGTTTTCTCTTTTGATTTCAAAATCCATGTATTATTTATCCATGATGTTTTGGTTTCTCCACATTGACCTACACAGACTTGTTGAGGGTAAAGAATAAAATATCATGAATAATATTTTATTCATGTATATAATCAATTGTGTTTTCCTTGTAGTTCAGATTTCTATTCAAGTTAATTGATGTAGAAATTTAGGACAAAGAAAAAAATGAAGCTCACCATGATGGGAAAGTCTCTCCTCTGACAAAAGGATTTTGTTTAATAAATAATGTTTAGATGGTGTAGAAAGTCCTTGTCCATTACTGAAAAAACTAAGAAGAAAATATTCTTATCCTGAAGGATCTTAGCTGGAGTCTCCCAGTCTTCTGGTCTTAGTAGAAATGGATTTTTAGGACTTATTCTCATTCTACCTCTCTGGAAACCATTACTATATTATTGGCCTATTCTCACTGAAAAGACAAATATATCTTTTCTGTAATATGTGACATCTAAACCTAAAGTAAAAAATGACATGAGTGTAAAATGGGAGTAGCGAGACTGTTTGGAGATGGAAATCAACAAAAGATAGGTTATAAGCAAAATATTTCATACAGGTGTATAAAAATAGAATAATGAAATTTATTAAAATTATTTTAAGGGAGGTTGGAAAGAGTAAAAGAGAGCAGTAGAGGTAGTGAATGTGATCAAAGTACATTGTATGATATACATGCATGAAAATATCAGAATTAAACCCCTTTGTACAATTAATATGTACAATAAAATAATAACCTTAGTAAAATTTTGTAAGGAGAGAAAGAGTAATAATCTTGTTAAAGAAACATGAAGTAGCTGGGCAATGGTAGGTCATGCTGCTAATCTTTGCTACTCAAATTGATGAGAACTGAAAATCATGGTCCAGAGCTACTCCAATAGGAAAATGTATGACTCTCCTATCTCATCTTAAGCATGAAAAAAGCCAGAGGTGGAACTGTGGCTCAAGTGCACTAGCCTTGAGCACAAAAGCTATTTTTAGTAAAGAGATGAAAACTATGCCTATTGCCAAGAAATGTATTTGTAATGCATTTTTCTTCATGATATTTATAAAGTGCCATATATATGTGGCGCCATGTTAAGTATTATGCAATACAAATTAAATAGATGTGATTCTTACTATATGCCAGTTTATATCTTCCTTCTTTTCAAGTACTATAGTAGAGTGCTTAAAATGTTAGAATCAGATCATGAAGATTATATCTTTCTCCCACAAGAACAGGTTATTTAGGTGCCTATTGTAATTGACTATGGGAGAAATGCACAAATGTCATTCTTTGTGCTAGTCTCTACTGATTATTTGCAAAAGGATCTAAGACTCTGGGGCTTTAAGTAGAAGTTCCAAACATTTTTTGGCTTAGTAATAGCACCTAAGAGAAGAGAATATTTAGTTGATTAAGCAACTTACCTTCTGCCCTGTGTTCATATTGCCAAAGTCTTTGAAACAGAGTTCTTCAATTCTGCTAAATTATGAGTGATAAACTCAGATACTCTTTTTTAATCAAGTACTCAGTTATGTGTCTTCTAGACAAATTATTATTGACGTACTTCAAGTGGTCATATGATAGACTTGATATGACAGGAAGAGCTCAAACTGAAAATTAGTAAGACTTTATCTTATTCCTGGTTCAATACAAAAAATAACTGATTATTTAGGCCGAGCTATTTCCCTTTTGGACTTTAGTATCATCTTGAAATTAAGATGTTCAAGATAAACACTTTCAAGTTTTAATATTCTGTGTACACTTGATTTTACCTACACAGAAATTAGTAAGCAATCTAAAAGTAAAAAGAAAGATCACTTCTGTGTTCATAATTTATACTACAATATAGGATATAAGCACTTTGAAGCTGAGCCCTTCAGAAATCAACTAGTGATCTTATTAATAAATGACAGGTAGCCTAGAAGCCCAGTAAAATAAATAATTTATTTAAGGATAATTAAAAATTAAAAGTGACTAGATGGGTTTTAATTTTGTAGTCTACACAAGTAAAATGATTTTAAATGCAAAAACATCAATGCTTAAGTTCTTTATCAAAGTTCATTAGGAGTCTCTTTCCTTTGGTTTTAGAAGTCCGAAGACAGAGGCATCTGAATCCATTTTCTTCTTCCCTTTGAATGTCATGCTAAGTGGCAAATGGAAAAAATCCACCTGGCATATTTCCATTAAATCTGAAAAGAAAGCAACAAATTGAAGATACAAAAATATGAAACAGTCATTAAAAAGAAGGTAATACATTGTCATTCCTTTTCTATAGCAGAGTAAATACTTTTAATCTTATATGTGAGGAAAATTTCAAGTGAATTAGTAAATCTTTAGTGTCATCTAATTTTGGTGTATTTTTTCTGTTTAGTCTCTTTGATTGGTTAAAAATACAATAAAAGGATGTCAGAACTGAGAAGAATCTTAGAAAATATAGTATAATCTTTATTCTCTTCATATGAGAAAGTCCTATCTACAGAAATGGACTTATCTAGGTTCTTAGCATTTTTATTGAGGTAAGATTAAAATCTAACATGAATAGTAAAAATTCTGAAGAGAAAATGAAGAAAGTAGGACTATGAAAAGAAATAGATAATCTGAAAAGAAAATATAAAATTACTAATTTTCAACTAAAACTGTTGAACAAACTACACCCAAGTGGCCCAATTTAGCTTGTGTGTGTGTGTGTGTGTGTGTGTGTGTGTGTGTGTGTGTCTGTGTATCGGTTTGTACTTTCCATATTCCTCAGGATAAGAATGACTTTATACATATATATGGGGCTTGAACTCTGAGCCTTTGTGCTGTCCCTGAGCTCTTCAGCTAGCTCTATCACTTAAGCAACAGCACCACTTCCCGTTTTCAGGTGGTTTATTGGAGATAAAAATATCATGGACTTTCCAGCCTGGGCTGGTTTTGAACCATAACCCTCAGATCTCAGCCTCTTTCTCAGCCTCCTGAGTAACTAGGATTACAGGCCTGAGCAACCAGTGCCCAGCTGAACTTTTTTTTTTTTAATTTTATTTTATTTTATTTGTGAACATACTGTACAGAGGGGTTACAATTGCATGGGCAGGATAATGCGTACGTTTCTTACCAAGCATTGCAGCCTCCAGCTGAACTTTTTAAAAATGTTTTTTATTGTAAAAATACTGTGCAGAGGGGTTATAGTTACATGAGTAAGGTAATGGGTACATTTCCTATCCAGCATGGTTACCCCCTCCTTTGTTTTTTCCCTACCACCTCTTCCCTCCCCATCTCCCCAACTTCTCCCCCGACAAGTTATAAAGTTAATTTTCAATATAGTGTCTTGTACATCTCATTGCAAGGGATTATCCTGTATCCTTACTTCAGCATTTTGTTATTTCCCTTCCCCTCCCCAAATTAGAAAAAAAAAGATATATACAAGATGCAGGTCACCAGAATCAAATGTATGAACTTTTTAACTTAAAAAAAATATTTTATTGTAAAGATGCTTTAAAGAGTGATTAAAATTACATGAGTAAGGCAATAAGTACATTACGTGTTGATCATTGTTACCCCTTTCCTTGTTGTTGTCCCATTATCCCTTCCCTCCCCCACCTCCCACACTCCTCCTCACCCCACCCCTCCTCCCTCCCCACCCGAAGTTATAAAGTTCTTTTCCAACTTGTTACAATGGGCCATCCTGTGTCCTTGTTTCAGCATATCCTTTTTATGTTATTTCCCCTATTGCATATCTGCTGTTGTTACTGTACTTGATTTTGGTGCCCTGCATCTTCACAAAATGCTGAAACAAGGACATTGAACTTTTTAATTTTTAAGTAGTAATTTGTAAAAGAAAATGTGTTTTAGGTTCATAATATTTAAAGTATTTACTGTCTTTCATTTTACACTAGACAGTTGTTAAAGCTTGATGAAAATACTCAGACCACTCAAATTAGGAGAAATGTAAATAGCCTTTAAAAGAATCCTATATGTCAGATTATGCCATCCATTTTTCCATTGCAAACTACTGTATCCAATGTCCTGATGACAGAGACCAGAGAGATACTTTATCAGAAACATTTCATTCTGAGGTCAAGAACATAATGTTCAGAACAGGTCTAAGGGTCAGAAAAAGAAATGACTGATTTCTTCTCCTTCCCTTCTATAGTTTTAGCTTTGTATTTTGAAGATTTTCCAAGATCCACTGTGTTCTTTTTCCCATTGTGTTTCTGAGAAAACATTACAGTAGACTATATGATATTGTTGCTATTTACCTACTTTTAACTTTGAGAAATATCATGGCTCTTAATAGCCTCTGAACACCTTTTCTTGTTATGTATTGTCTTGTCATTGTTTTGGCATTCGTTTTCTTAGTCATGATTTTCAAATCATGAGTTTAATCAGTTCCTCAATGACAAGAACTTCTTGTCTAAGTTGTCTAAATTTGCAAGATCACGTGTGACTCTGCCTACACTAAATATTTCTTTGAAAAATATATGGTAGCAAATGCTCCAAAAATCATAGTATTAATGCAGTGGTTAACATTAGCAGGGAGGAAAGAGAGTAAAATAATGGAACATATACTTGCTTTCATTTCATCATTCACATACTCTTTTATGATTTGCTTTTTCAATATGTACAATGTTCAAGAGATGATTAGCATGGAAAAAGAACATAATATAAGAAGAAATTTTGTAAATTGAGTAATGTACTCTAGTGAGTTTTGAATTTTATAAACTGAATTTATAAAAATAAACCCCCCAAAAAGCATTTTAAAAACTATTTTGTTTAACCTAAATTTAAAGGTCAGGAAGCCATATGCATTTAGTGCCCCAAACTCCACCAAAATTTTTGGGTGCCCACTAGTACTTATACTGATAAACTGTTTAGCAAAACGAAGTTCAAAATCTGTGACATAGTCTGTTACAAATATGATTTTCCTTACTTTCCATTTTTAGGATTCCTCATGTACTCTGTAAGACATATGCATATATTATGTCAGTCAAAAAAATTGAGTAACCCTTTTCCATTCCTGTTACCATGATTGTCATTAAATATCATTTTAACATTCTTCATTTAACCTCTAATACAGAAGCAGACATTACTCTAGTTAAATAATAAAGTTGATTATTTTTGATTCCTTTGTCCACAGTCTCCTTACATAACTGTTATAGCAATGAACCTAAAAATAACAGTTTTGGATGGGAAAAGACAATCAGGTAAGTTGAAAAAATTGGCAACACAGGAAGACAAGCCTGGCTATGTTCCAATATGATGAACCTAGAAAGCTAGGAGCAGAATGGGTGTACCAGGTAGAAAGAAAGGTAAATAGAGAGAGATGAAAGAATACATAAAGTCCCTTAAAATCATTATTTTTACTATCTTTATAGGTGAAAGGAAGCTTTTATTGGATACCTAGGAAGATTATAATATGGCTTAGGTTAGAACTACATGTTGAGTTCATATCATAAAATAAAAACCTATCCAAATGGCTTGCAAAGGCAGAAAATGTATAAGAGAAGCTATAGTAGAATTAATCACTCTAAGAGAGAAGGGGGAATGGCAATATCTCAATATGTGGCAAGGAAAATCTGGTGACAGTTTAAGGTACCTTCAAACTTTAAAAAGGCATCTATAATAGAAATAAACTTTTAGAAACAATATATGTAATGAAAATATTGCTCTTATGATGCATAAATTAGACATAAATAATGAATGGGTTCTCTAAAGTTTAGCTGGTATTCCTAGATATCAAAATAAATAAAAGTTAATATTATGATTTACTGCCAACTAGATAAAGGTAAGGCAGGCTTTAATGCCTTTTTCCTGTATTCTCTGAGTAAATTTCCAAAACAATTTAGCCACAAACAGACTGAGACAGGTCTTGTGTCTAAGCCTTTGTAAATATTCTGTCTGAACACCATTTATCTTATAAAACCTATTACTAACTCTTACAGAGCTTTCAATTTTAAGACTAGGCTTTACCTTCAAACAATGACAATAACAAAATCAGTAACCAAAACAAATGTTTCTTTGGCTGCCTCCAACCCCCTTTAACTCCAAATCTATGCTGACTGTATCACCTAGGTGTTCCTTCTTATGGTCTCAATATTATAACTCTTGCTATATAATAAATATTATCTATTTAATTGTTGAACTCCATTACCAAAATATAATCTTATTGAGAATAAGTGTGTGTCTGCCCAGAACACGGAAAAGAACAGACATATATGTAAGATAGAAGCATGGAAAAATGTATGAAAGGATATAGAAAAACTACTACTTCCTGTTCATTGATTGTCAGGCTAATTTGTGAATGATATGATTTCAACGGTGCTAGACCCTCATGAAAATAATCCATGCACTACTTTTATTTGGATATAAACTTCACTGTTTACAGTCCAAATGTGGTTTTGTTATGAGGACCGTTTTTCATTTGAGTAGTTCTGTCTTTCATTATGCAAATGGGTACCTTGTTAATACCCTACTTCTACTTTACCAGAAAATATAAAATTCTTCAGCAATATAATATACAAGATTAGATTCTGTAGCAAAGTTATCATTAGAAGAATTATAATGATCGTAAGAAGATCAGTACAAGTGAAAAACTAATATTTTTAACAATACTTTGAATTTAATTAGCTACATATGAATAATGCATACTAGAATACACAGTGCAGTACTACAGAGCGGAGACTACAAAGATTGATTTATTATCCTCAGAAATCTAGTTCTTATTCAAGAATTGTTCAAATTGCAGAAATTATAGCAATAATAATTTCAGAAAATAAGTTGGTATTTATCTAGGCTGTGATATACATAGTGGGCATCATGTATGGAGGATACTGCTACTTTAACATCCTTGTGTCCAGAATGCCTTTAAGATTAATCAGATATTGGAAGACTCTTCATTTTTACCTAGATTAGAATCCTACTGTAGTGTACACAAACTGAAGTTTTCTACTCACCATTTAAGTTAACTAAAATTAGTATCTCAAATAATTAAAACATTTTCATTGGAAATTTAATTTACCTTTCTACTTGTCCTTGTTTTTAGCATTTTTAATGTTGTTGAGTCATAGCATTTTCCATAATTCTTTTTTTTTTATTTTGGGTCCGGTCATGGGGCCTGAACTCTGGGCCTGGGCACTGTCCCACGGCTCTTCATCTCAAGGCTAGTGCTCTACCACTTAAGCCACAGAGCCACTTCCATCTTTTTTATTTTTGGTTATGTGGTGCTGAGGAATCGAACTCAGGGCCTCATACGTGCAAGGCAAGCGCTCTACCACTGAACCACCTTCCCAGCCCTTCCATAATTCTTAATGGTACATGATGTCTTTGCAACCAGAAACACAGACTATTTTAGAAGGGTTTTAATGAATGGAACAGTCACCCAAATCAACAAACAGGGTTTATTCCTAAGTTTAAAATAAATCTTTCATATGTGCAAATAACCTATCCAATAACTTTACTTTTTACTGCTGGTTCAGAAACTTCAGATACATATGGAAATTTTGGTATTCTTTGACTTTCTGTAATTTGGCATCATTACATGTGCTTAATGGCCATAATTTATGACTGGATAAATGCTCATAAATTACTTCAACTTTGCAAGCTGCCAAACGTATGGTTGAAAAATGTAAACTTGCAGAAGTTAAAGGTGGTAATGAAATCACATAAAATGAACTAAACCAAAGGCTATTCCTGTTATTATACATTTAAGGAAGTACTTCAAACATTTATCTGCTTTTTTCTGATGTGTAATCTTTTCACATAAATAGCAACATAGTTTGGCTGTTCTGTGTAGATAATTGCTATAGATATGTTTACCCAGTGCTGAAATATCCATTGATTTAGTGACTTCAATCAGTTAACTGAGGAAAGAAAACATCATTAAGCCAATAGTTTGTAATGACTGAATGTGTGAATTAATTGACAGGTTAATTGTGTCAGAGACGTTGATTCAGAAACCCAAGATAGAGTAGACTTAGTATCATTTCTTATAAGTAAAAAAATAAGACTGAAATGGAAAATTTTTTATTTGTGATTATGAATACATATACATTTATTTTATTTATATGAATTCTATTATCTGACTTGAAATGGAGGCTGCTGCTGTAACAAGATGATTTTAAAATGAATGCAGTTCTATGAAATTAAAGCTCTGGTTGTTTGAATGATGACAAAGAATTTTAGAGTTAGAATGGTTGATCATATACTTTTGTCAAATCAATCAGCACAGCCCATCTTCATTGTGCAAAGTCAGCTAAAATTCAGGAATATTCTTTGCTATGCTAACATGTTGTTGAACTAGCTATTCAGTTAATACAATGCTGTACATGCTTGGTGTATATGGGTATATATTGTCCCAAGGAGATTTATATTGAGGAAAAACCACAAGATTTTAGAATGCATAAAGTTTAGAACTCTAAAATTATTCAAATTTAATAAAACCACATATAAAGTATAAATCTGATCATTTGTAACTTGAAACTGTATGGATTTGTTATATTACCATCACAAAATTACCTTCCTTACTTTTATACTAGCTATTTAGGAGGCTGAGATGTATGGACTGTTCTTCAAAACTAACCCATGCAGGAAAAGCTATGAGACTCTTTTATCCAGTAAACCACCAGAAAAGCCAGAAGTGGATCTGTGGATCAAGTGGTATAGCACTACCCTTGTGAAAAACTGCTCAAGAACAGCATCCAGGTCTTAGGTTGAAGCTCTAGGACCAGGGCATGCACACACACACACACACACACACACACACACACACACACATGTCTGTACTACCTTATATAGCAAATTCCTGAAACTTATTCACTGTGATTATAACTACAAATTTATATTTATTGATTTCCTCACAATATTATTCTATTCATGACTGTTACATACATAATCAGCAACGGAAAGGAATAAACCAATGGAAAAAAGGAAAGAAAGAAAGAAAGCGGCAAACAGTACAATAAAAAGCCTTTTACTTCCATTTCTTGTTCATTTTGATAAGAGTCATTTTATATGATCATGTGCACATAGTTATTGAGCCCTTGTGAGCCTCTCCTAAAATATCCTCCTTCATTCTCACTGTGTGAATGTTTAGAGTGCTGTTTCATTAGTCATGTCCAAGTGTGGTTCTTTGTCCTTTACCAACCACTGGGTTTACTTGTAGATTTATAGACACATTCTAATTGTTCTGTCTTTATTTGTTTTTATGGTTATTATAGAAGCCATAGTCAAATATTTAAACATTTTTGTTGTATCCTAAAATTCTTAGGCCCCTTGGCTTCTGTACATTTTCTGCATACATCCCTAAACCCTGAATAAATGCACAATGTTCATATTGTACACTCAAACAAGTTGCTCGAGAAGATTAAACTCTAAAGATTAGATATCTACATTTGGTCTTTTCCTGCTACTCAACAATTCTTTTATCTTTTCTTAAAGCCACTCCATTATATTGACAATTTGTATTCTAAGTTATTTCCTCTCTACTTAGCTATAATTTAAACTCCTCATACAGTAACTAACTTTAATTCCCTACTGTGTTTTTTGTTTGTTTGTTTGTTTTTTGGGATTTTGTTGTTGTTGTTAGTTGAGAAGTTTGATCTCTGGGCCTGGGTGCTGTCCCTTAGCTCTTCAGCTCAAGGCAAGCACTCTACCACTTGAGCCACAGCGCCACTTCTGGTTTTCTGGTGGTTTATTAGATATGAGTCTTGCGGTTCTCCCTTCTCCCCTCCCCCCTTTCCTTTTCAGCCATGCTTCTCACCATCCATGGTGGGGGTAGCAGTTCGGTAAATAAACTTCTTTTCCTGCCTGAATAGTGTGTGGTGTTCTCTTCATTGGCTACCTAATGAAACCTACCTATTTAATATACCTTACATATTGTGCTGTGACGTGGATGGGGTTTTTGAGTCGGAAATGTTAGAATTTCCTTACCACCCCTTTTCCGTGAACCAAATTGCCTTGAGACACCACGTGAGACTTTTCACCATTACCATGGCTGGCCTTCTCATCCACATCCACACCAGTTCTCTACTTTGGTGAGTGAAACTACTCTCTATGGCTCTCTGTTGCTTAGTCTCTGTTCAGATGTGGCTCCACACCAGAGAATTCCTAAGGCCTTTAGCTGAAAGGCTAGTCACATCCAAAGCCGAGGACGCTTGGTTTTGGGGGCTTGGCCATTTCTCTCCAGTGGGCTCTGGGGGAAGTCAGGACCCTGCTTCTGCCTGATCAGCTCTCCTTCACTCACCAGACTGACTCTCATATACATTTAATGGGGAGCCACGCCAGAGCCGTGAAACCCCTTTTAAATGCCTCCTGCACTCCCTGGAAAGCCAGAGCGCCCTAATTTTTATGCCATTCTCAGATGTAGACAGTTATAGCCACTGCAATGGTAAATGGTCAGAAGTCTGTTTACTTTCAGACTCTCTTTGCTCTCTCTGCCAAGCATGTCTAACTTTCCCTATCTCTCCCTTTCTCTTTTCTACAACATCATGGATTGTGCCCTGAAGAATGTGACACAGGCTGGGTCCTAGGGACCCCCCTCTAGGTTCCCTCTCAAAGGCTAGCCATTCTAGGTTTGAAAATTGTCAGAGTTTCCATTTGTGTAGGTTTTATTTGTGTTTTTTCAGAAATTTGCCATCTTGGCCACATAGTGGGTTAAGGGTTAGGTCTCATCTGCCTCTTAACCTTCCACCAAACTCACTGCTCCACCTACTTCTGCAGGCTCCCCCACAAGGTACCCCGATTTGCAGCCTCCCCAGTGACATACACCCCATTTTGTAGCCTCCCCTCTGAGGACCTCCCTTTTTTTGCAGCCTCCCAAGCATGGTGCACCCCCATTTGTGGCCTCCCCAGCAAGGCCCCCTCTGTTTTGCAGCCTCCCCCATGAGGTGCCCCCTCTTTTGTGGCCTCCCGTATGAGCCCCCCCTCTGTGGCCTCTCCTACAAGGCCCCCTCCCCTGCGGGACCCCTCCTCTGCCTTTGTAATGGGGATGGAACCTGAAGCTATGTGTGTTAGAAGCAATGCACCATCACTGGTGCATTTTTAGCTCTCTCTAGCATTGGTCATGTGGCAGATGTGCCATCTTGGCATCATGAGAGTACAGCTGCTATTTCGCGCCAACTCAATTATGTACCGATCTCAACTTGATTCTGTGTGTGCACGCCTATATGTGTATGTCTGTGTCTATGTAAACTTGTTAGCTGGCATTGTAATAATGTTATTTGGCTTAAATTGTTTGAGATTCCTGAAGTTTGTTCAGTTTGGATTCATAGTTCAGTGCCAGCCAGTCTACAGGCAGTCCAGATCTGGTCCATCTCTTCCAACCTGGAAGACAGGCCTCACCCCTGCCTAGACCATCCTGACTACCTCACCCCTGCCTAGACCATCCTGACTACCTCCACCATGGTAAAAGTAGACTGGAGTCTCACTTGGCTACATCACATGCAGCTGATTTCCTGGTAAAAGATTGCTTTGGATTTGCAAAAGCTAAGGCTCTTTCTGTAACTTTGGTTACCTTAAACACTGTTAGGGTTACCAGAACAAAATCAATACTATATCTGTGCTAAAATTCTTATCATATTTAATGAGTTTTGTCATTTCATAATATTTGTTAGTCAATTCTTGATAAGGACCAAGTAAGCTCTACTTATTCTACTTTATCTCCATGTTGCTTTAATTGGAAATGATAAATGTATTTTTGTGGCAAAAATTGCAGTTAAAAGCCAGCCCAGGCTGAAAAACCCCTAAGACTCCATCTCCCAACTAACCTGCAAAGAGCCAGGCTGGAAGCATGGCTCAAGACTCTTATTTCTAATTAACCAGCAAACACTGGAAGTAGTACTGTAACTCAAAGTGGTAGAGTGTTAGCCTTGAGCATAAGTGCTCAGGGATAGTGCCCAGGCTTTGAGTTCAAACCTCCTTGAATACCAACTGGGACAAGCCATCCCAGACTCAGCCAGTCTGGAGAACAAGGGACCATGGAGAAGAGTACAAGGAGATGATGTCACATCAGCCACTTTGTGCCTGCCCTTTCAAAATTAACTAGAGCCAGGAGGTCAATAGAAGTAAGAAGCCTGCCCATCTAATGCCTATACCTGTCTACCTTTCAACTGGACAGGAATTTATTTTCTTGCCTTTGTTACCTGACTTCTCTTCTACCTAGTCGCCAGATGTCAGAAGTAGCTAGGGACATTTCTACCAATATTTTCAGCCCAAGTC
Organism: Dipodomys ordii; assembly: GCF_000151885.1. NCBI lineage: Eukaryota > Metazoa > Chordata > Mammalia > Rodentia > Heteromyidae > Dipodomys > Dipodomys ordii. The sequence continues at coordinate 2,666,332 of NW_012267419.1, forward strand.
CTTCCTCTTGTCATTTATTTGCTCTTTAGTATTTTTTTTCAGCCCGTCAATACCTCATGAAGCTTCTCCAGACTTCATCTAAGAACTCATGCCCACCAAGGGACAGCTGCTGCCTGCTGCCTTCTCCCAGAGGGGACCACATCACAGCCTTTTACCCCTACTGTCGATGCCCCTTGCAAGCAGGAAGTAACCAGAGAATGTTTGCCCTTTTTCATAATTATCAAAAGGCTGGAATGTAATGTCTGCAAAGGAACACCTCCCTCCCTCTTGGCTAAGTTTCCACCCAGTATCTGTTACTAGGTAACTGGAAGACCTGGAAGCAGTCACCTTCCCCTGCTGCTAGGTCACATCCTGGGCCACCTTTGGTCACATGCCTCCCATCTTACCTTAGGAGGGTCTCTGACCCTGAGGTCACATCCAGATCCAGTGTGGCCACACCTTTCCCCCAACTGGCCACACCTCTTCCTATCCCTGGCCTAGATAAGTCCTGGCCCAGAGGTGGGTCATCCTCCCTTCTCCCCCCACCCCTTTCCTTTTCAGCCATGCTTCTCTACCATGCATGGTGGGGGCAGCTGTTCAGTAAATAAACTTCTTTTCCTACCTGAAAAAAAAAAGTGTCTCATGGACTTTGCTGCCTAGGCTGGTTTTGAACTGTGATCCTCAGATCTCAGCTTCTTGAGTAGCTAGGATTACAGGTGTGAGCTATCAGGGCCCGGCTCCCCTACCATTTTTTATTCCCTACTTTACTGTGTAAAAATTCAACCTTAATAAATTCTCTTGACTTCCCCTCTCTGTCTGTAGATTTCTCCTTATGTATTAAATTTTTCCAGTATGGTGGTTTGAACTCAGGGACTCAAACCTGGTTGACTAGCACTGTACCACTTGAGACAATCTCCTGCCCAACTTGTGATGGTTATTTTGGAGAGAGTCAGTGGACTTCTCTGCCTGGGATTGGTTCAAATCATGATCCTTTGGGTCTTAGTCTTCTTAGTAGCAAAGTTTATAGGTGTGAGCTAACAGTATCTGGCTTCTTTTGTTCTATTTATGAGCAAAATATAACTTTCTTCCTTCAAAGCCAAAATCATGTTTTCTACTGGTATGAATATGGCATTCATTAACCTATTTTGTCTCTTTAAATTTTTCCTGTACTCATTAATATACTCTGGTCTAGGAAAGACTGAAATGAAAAAAACCAATTCCTTGAATAACCAAATTTATTCTTGCATTCTATCCAACAAAGTTTATTGCTTTTAAGTGGCCTTTTTATAATTACTAGTAATATTTTGCCTAGTTTTCATTTTTATTTTTATTTTCCTTTAATTATTGTTGTATTAGAAGTGATATACAGCAAGGTTACCTTCACATACATCGGGTAATAGGTACATTTCCTTCCTTTTGTGTAGTATCAACTGTTCCCTCATTCTCTCCCAATTCCTCCCTCCCATCTTCATCTATGAGTTGCATGGCTCACTTTCACCAATGTCCAGTGCAGCCAGTGGATTCTGCTGCTTCACTTTTTCCACCCATTTTTCCAATGATTCTGTGTCCTCCTCCCACTTTCCCTTAGATTTGCAAGTGTATACACCATATATGAGGTAAAGAATGAGGTAAAGGAGTCACTTTTCCTATCTCTAAGTACTCATTGTTAAATTAGTTGAAGTAAAGGATTTTTCCTCTACCTCACAATGAAACTTTTTTGAAAGTCATTAATAGCTTCCTTACCACTAAATCCCAGCCTTTTCTTTTTTTAACAGTATGCTGACTATTAAAATTCTCTGTTTTCTTGCTTTCATTATTCCTCAGCCTTTTGAGCACCTCCATTATTTTGATTATTTGTTTCTTCTGGTGATCTAATTTATTTCTTTTATTTCCTATACTGCACATATAACAGAAAGTTGTGCCTTTGATTCTATCCAATTCACATTTTAAGAATCTCGACTACTGATTTCATACATACGCATGATTTGAAATATCATTTATGTTCAAATTATTTCTCCCAATCTATATCTTCAGAAAGAGCTATCCTCTTTAGTTCCCTGAACCACTGCTCCTAATGAAAATATAGACATTTTCACCTACATTAAATGTTTATACATAAGACTGAACATAACCAAAACTTAGTTCATTATTTTGAGGGCTGTTATTTTATTTTCACATCTTTTCCTCTTATTTCTTTACATCTTCCATATTTCCAAGTTTTGTAAATCCTGGAGTCATTCTAAAATCTTCACTCTCAAAAAACTCAGTCAGTAAAACCTTATTAATTACATTTCTAGAATCAATATCTTCCTTTATCTTTAGTCCATTTCTTCTTCTCTACTCTTCAAAAAATTTCCTTCTTACTCTACTATCTAGCAAGTTTTCTAATATCTCACATCTGTACTCATTGTAATATCTAAGACATTTCACTCATGGTATATCTGTACCATAATATATTCATGGTTATAGAAGAATCATCATTGTTGCACAATTCCATAAGACACTGAATGCTTCTTTTTCTTTCCCAGTGAATGAAGTCCAAGTTCTGTAGCTTGATATGGTAATCCTTGTATTCTGATCTTAACTTACATTTTATGTTTCTCCCCAACATATTCTATGCATTTACTAGATGATAAAGCCAAGCAAGAAAACTTAATAATTCACAAATCACATATTACATGTACACTTATATATTCCTCACAGAGAATGCTCTCCTCACACCTTTGTAGATAATAGACAATCCTCACAGTTTCCATAAAATTCCCAACCTCTGCAAAGTCTTCCCTCTTTCACTGTAGCATAGTGATAGTTAACTTGAATTTGCTGCATATTGCTTAAATAGTAGTTATTTACATTTGTAGGTGGCCCTGATAATAAGATACTACTTTCATGAATATTCATAATAAGGCTACACACTATCTTTTCACAACACCAAACATAATACAGGATACTGAGTAATAGCTCAAAAGTATTTGTAAATCAAGTACTCAATTACAAATGGACTGAATACTTACATTTAGAAATCTTTCTCTGCTCTGCATCCAACACTTTGTACCTCAATCTTGAAAATATCATATTGGGAATAAAAGAGGGATGGTTGCCATTTTCTCTAAATGAGGACTAAATGACAAAGCAATTTACTCTAGTTGGTAGTAAACTGAAAATCTAAGTTGCTTGATATTTACAAAAGTGATCTATCCCGTTAACCATTTTGGCACTCCAATTAATGTAATTCAATTACATTTGGATGTAAATTCTTTTTTTATTTTATTTATTTATTTTTTTGTGAACACACTGTACAGAGGGGTTAAAATTACATGGGCAGGATAATGCATACATTTCTTATCAAGCATTGCAGCCTCCTCCTTTGTTTACCTTTCACATCTCTTCCCAGCCTCCCCCCCCAACCCCCAACCAATCCTCCACGCCTCCCCCCCAACCCCCACTAACGTTGTAAAGTTCGTTTTTGACTTGCCAACTTGTACTTCTCATTGTTACAACAGGTCCACCTGTAACCTTAAACGACTTGTTTTTCCCCATCTCCTCTTCAAGTTATATTGACATCAAATATAATGAAAGCAGGGGTTATCCTGTGGGGGAGGGACATACAGAGCAACGAAGAGATAATCTTATAAATGCTTTAGAAACAAATGCATGAAAGAAAACAAATTAAAATACATATCTAAGGGTTCATTTTCCTAACATCACATTATCTGACCTTTTCCGTTTGACTCATACATATACTAGATATTGAAAACAAGGGAAACCATGGGACCTATGTTTCTTTGGGCCTGGCTTACTTCACGTAATATAATTTTTTCCAGGTTTTTCCATTTCCTAACAAATGGGGCAATGTCATTCTTTCTGATGGAGGCATAGAATTCCATTGTGTATATATATCATATTTTCTTTCTTTTTTAAAATTTTATTTTATTTTATTTGTGAACATACTGTACAGAGGGGTTACAATTGCATGGGCAGGATAATGCAT